>NC_135233.1:127936944-128091944 GCF_051348905.1 Ranitomeya variabilis
TAAAACAGTGGAGCAAATACAGACGACGATCGTTTCACGCTTACATTGCATTTCAACAGGTCAGGATTTTGTTGCACAGGACGGTATGTGCCAATCCACTTTCTTTTCTATGGACATACATTCTTTTTCTTTGGAAGTGGCACCTGTAATCCCTGGTGTGTGCAGCTTCATCAACCCGAGGTCATACAGCTGTGCCTTTGTCCTGCTTCTCTTCTATGACAAGTAAGCCAATGTAAATCATGTGCTTCCTATGTAGTCAATAGCTATAGTAGTTAGATATGTTTGTCTTAAATTAATTGCAAGCCTGGAATAAATAAAAATATGTAGACATGGAATGTAAGCATGCCAGTTTGATGGGTAATTGCAGGGGTAGACTACAATGGGGACAACCTAGACTACCACCTGTGCATCAAATTGGCTATGGAAGATTGCTCTTATTATGATTTATTTTGGCTGTCTTCAGAACTGTAATTGTCTGGCCCATATTTATATCAGAGACGGAACTCAGACTGTCAGTTAGTGGTAGCAGCCAACTTCACCATCAGCTAATTTGTTCTCAGGATACATATCCCTACTACCAAAGCCCAGCTAATTACCAGCTCTAATGGCAGTGGCATAACTAGAGCCCGATGGGCCCCGCTGCAAGATTTAGACCAGGTACCCCCTATACTGGTATTTGTACTGTATATGTAAAGGGGTTGCCTTCTCTGCTCCATGCCTGGAACCACTTAGTTGTGCAGCAGGTTTCCCTGGGGGCAGACTTAGAGACCGGGACAGGAAGGAAGCCGGGCTGAGAGAGGAAAAAGGCACACGTTCCAGGGCTAGAGCAGCGTGTACTGGAGAGAGAGCAGCGGGCGCAGCGGGGAGAGCAGCGGATACAGTGGACAGAACAGCATGCAGCTGCGCTCCGGGGAAGAGAGCTTCCGGTCGGAGGACTGAGACAGGGAGATTGTCCAGAAAGACTGCTTCTTGTGAGTACGTGAAAGCGGACTCTGCTGTAGTACTGGAGAGGTGTGCCCTGACACCCGTGCAGAGACAGTGACCTGTGCAGAGACAGTGCCCCCTAGTACCCACGGTATTAGTGCAGAGCCCCTGATTCCTGTTGGGAAACCCAATAATAGACTGAGCATTGTTCTCCCGGGATAGGCTGCATTTTTGAAGCAAAAGACTCAGAGCACAGAGGACCCCGTTTGCCTAGCATCCCCTCTGCTCACCACAGTAACCCCTTAAACCCCCAGTTGTGAGTTCCTAGAGACTACACAGCCCATGGATAACAGAGGGACGACAAGTGACGCTGTTTCATGGTGCCTACATTGGAGAAGATGACCCTACAAGAAAGTCCTCATCAGACTGATAAGTGTTTTCCCAAGAGATTCCGTTTACAACTGTTATAATGTTTGACTGTCTGGGAACTTATACTGCTTCCCATATATTTTGCACCGTTATTTTATCAGTTTATATTCTACTGTTTTCTCCCTGCGAGGAGAATATTGCCCCTGTTAATAAACCCCCCTCAACAGTTGGTCTGTCTGTTCCATGGTGACATACTCTACCCTGCACTCTATTACACTTGGCAAAGTCAGCAGGATGTCACACGGTAGCACGGAAAGGGAAGACCAAGCAGTTGGGGAAGCTGCCAGGTCTAGCATTTCCCTGGGAGCCATGTTGAATAATTTGCCAAGGTTCACTGGGAGCAATGTGATGCTGTGGAGCTGGACAGAGCGTATCCATGACACCAGCCCTGGAGGCAGAAATTGCATTGATGGCCCTGGAGGGGGAGGCACGGGATTCAGTCATGCATAGGTCTGCCCGGGAGAGAGATACCCTAGACAAAGTGCTGAGCGTACTGGAGGAGATGCATAAGGACCCCACTGACATAGGGGAACTTTGCATGCGACTGTTTCACCGGGTACAAAGAGATGGGGAGACCGTGACCCAATTCAGTAAGGCCCTACAAGAGCTTCACACTGCTATTAGATGGAAAGACGGTGTAGGTGTAGGGCCAGTTAATGTGGTGCTCGGGGATCAGCTGGTGATGGGACTGCATGACGCAATGATGAAACAGGCACTGCGAGAGCGCAGACGGGTGAAGCCAGACATGACTTTCTCTGAAGTTGGCAGTGAGGCACGTGTGCGAGAACAAGAACAGGGCGTGACAGGGCCAGTGGGGAGGGTATGGAGTGGGGAGGTAACCACCACCACAGACAATATCCCTCAATGGGTGGAGGACCTGAGAATGGAGATTAAGCAGGTCCGTGAAGAAATGGCGGCCTCAAGAAGAACTCTGGCAGTAGGGCCCGGCCCTTTGTGCGAGGCGGAGAAGCTGCCCCCTGAAAGGAGGGTGAAGCTACCAGGAGGAGAAGCCCTCTTACATGCTACACTTGTGGAGAGCCAGGCCACATCACCCGGTGGTGTCCCTGTGTCATGTCAGACGCTGTTCATACCAGGGTGTTCGACAGACAGCGGTAATTCCGCTTTTGTCCACTATGCGCTCAGTGGCGTCGGCTAGATTTTATCTAGCTGGTCCGGGGTTAATTTAGCTGGTGCTCGGATTGGAAGCTGGGCCACGCCCACTGCCTTTAATTAGTTCTTCTGAACATTGGGCGTCGCCGATTATAGCTTCTGTCTTGTGTGTTGTTATCTCAGTCTGGAGTGGTGAGCTAGTAGTTGGAGTATCGTTGCTGGTGGTGTATTTCCCTTTGTCTTATTTACTCCTTCCTATATTTGTATTTATTTTGCCCTGCGCATTTATAATGTATTCCTGAGTGACTGCGGCGTGGTGTATATTTTCCGTTATCCTTGTCTGTGCTAACTGTGGGTATTGGTGTATTATCTTTTCACTGGGTGGTGGGCGGTGGTTTCAGCCTAGGGTTGAAACAGGAGACAGGGCGAGGGTCGAGGCCGAGACATGCACACCATCAGTGTAAACTCTAGGTAGAGGGTCAGTCAGGATTTCCCTAGTCTGAGGGAAATTGCAGGGGCCCGGGTTATTAGCTCTTGCCCACCTTGTCTTCCCGTGACACCCTGCTGGAGCTGACCATCCCCGCACCCTCCTTTAAACTAGGTGGCTCTGAGCTCGAGGGACGCCGCTTGGAGCGTGGAGAGCAGAAGAGGAGTAGAAAAAGTCCCCCCAGCCTTGTTTCCACGTGCCCCCTGGTCTGGGCAGAAATCAATGGAAGAGCTGTGCGGTGCCTGGTGGACACAGGCTCACAAGTGACCACCCTGCCTGAGGGATATTTCCGCCGTCACTTCACGGAGGCGCTACGGCCCAAATGGGGCACTGTGATCAAACTTATAGTGGCCAATCACTTGCCAATCCCGATCGCAGGGGTGGTATGGATGAACATAGAGGTCTGTGGAAAAGATGTCGGGAGAAGAGGAGTAGTATTGGTGGATGGAGAAGTAGCTAAAGACCATACCGTGATCCTTGGCATGATTGTGTTAAAAGACCTCAGGAGCCTTCTTTTCAACGAGTCCCCGGAACAGTTCCTACAACAATGGAGAGACCAATCACCCCAGAAAAGGGTTTTTCAACAGCTGATATGGACAGCCCAAGTCCAGAAAGCGTACAGCGACGGATAGTAACTCAGCAAAGTCATCTTCCCCGCCTCTGTCAATCGAGTGTTGCCCCCTGGACAGACGGTCCTTCACCTGCCTATACGAACTGGTATCCCGCTGGAAGGGGTGGAAGTCTAGATAGAGCCCAGCAGAATCGACCAGCTGCCATCAGGAATATTGGTCACGCGGTCCCTGGCTACCATGCGGGACGGTACTGTCCTTGTGCACTGCATGAATTTGTTGGAGACAGATGCAACTTTACCCCCCAGGAATGAATTCGCCCAGGTCCTGGGCCTCCCAGACGAGCTGGTCCCATTGGAAACGGTACAGCTGACCGCTAGGCCAGAAGATCCATGGCTGGTGACCGTCAAAGCGGAGGCAGCTCCGGACCCCAGAGTGCTGCAAGAAGGGCGACAGATATTGGAACACAAGAGGGAGGAGCTCTCAGAACTTACCCCCCAGCAGGTACCTAAGGTGGAAGCCTTATTGGGGAAATATCGGGAGGTGTTCGCCAGAGACGAAGATGACTTTGGATGTACCACGGCCATCACCCACGAGATACTCACCGGGGATGCGGCCCCAATCCGGGAACGGTACCTAATATCCCCACAGATTAACCAGCAGGTGAAGGGAATGCTGTCACATATGTTGAAGAAGGGAGTCATACGTGAGAGTCAGAGCCCGTGGGCTGCCCCTATAGTCTAGGTGAGGAAGAAGGATGGGTCCTTGCGGTTCTGTGTGGACTATCGCCGGCTCAATGCTTGCACTGTGTGGGACTCATACCCACTGCCCAGGATAGAGGAGTCCCTGTCGGCACTAGGGAATGCCAGATATTTCTCCACGTTAGACTTGGCCAGCGGCTACTGGCAGGTGCGCATGTCCGAGTGAGACCGAGCCAAGACGGCTTTCATCCTTCCGATGGGACTGTATGAGTTTGACCGAATGCCCTTTGGCCTAGCCAATGCCCCTGGAACGTTTCAGCGACTCATGGAGAGATGTCTGGGAGACTTGAACTTTGAAGCCACTTTGATTTACTTGGATGATATCATCGTCTTTGCCCCCACCTTTGAGGAGCATCTGCAGAGACTGGGGCAAGTTCTGAGTTGGCTACAGCAGTACGGCTTGAAAGTGAAACCCCAGAAATGTCACCTCTTCTGGACTGAGATTGAATACTTGTGGCACATTGTATCCGCTGTGAATGATGTATGTCCATTCCTGAGACTCACAGGATATTTCAGACGCTTCGTAAAAGACTTTGCTCGCCTTGCTAATCCACTCCAGGAGTTGTTGAGGGGAGTGCCCTCTTGCGCCAAAAACAGGAACATACAGTGGGGGAAGCATCAGGAAGAGGCATTCTTAGCTCTGGAGAAGGCTCTGATGGAGGCCCCTGTGCTGGCCTACGCCGAATTCACGCAGTCGTTCATCTTGCACACTAAAGGGAGCCTGCAGGGCCTCGGGGCAGTACTATTGCAGATGCAGGATGGAAAAGAGCGCATCATCGCATACGCCAGTCGGTCTTTGCATGACTCGGAAAGGAATCCAGTTGGCGCTGGTGTGGGCAATGACAGAAGTTTGCGGAATATCTGGCTGGCTCAGAAGTTCATGTACGCACCGATAACAATCCGCTGGCCCATCTCGAGACTGCCAAGTTAGGGGCCCTAGAACAATGTTGGGTATCCTGAATGGCCAAGTTTCGATACAGAATTTTGTATAAAAGAGGAGCCGAGAATGTTCATGCAGATGCCCTCTCGAGTGAACTATCGCAAATCATCACCCAGCCAGGATGAAGAACTGGAGGATGCGGAAGTTCCAGGTTTTGGAGAGGCTGCCAGGATGGTGGCAGTTGCACGGGAAATTGAACAGGAAGAGGCCTGTGTGAGTTTGTTGGAGCAGCCCCGCAACGAGTGGGTCTGAGTGCAGCAAGAAGATCAGGAACTAGCTCAGTTGAGGCAGTGGGTTGTGTCTGAACAAATGCCCAATCGTCATGAGAGGAGGTCCATGTCATCTGTAGTGCTGAGGATGTTACGCCAGTGGGAGAGGCTCCAGTTGCGGGATGGTATCCTGTACCGGAAGGTATTCCTGCAAACAGAACTCGGTCCTGTATGGCAGACGGTTGTTCCCTCATCCCTGATAGATCAGGTGGCTAAGGAAGCGCATGAGAAAGGAGCACACTTTGGGCCAGAAAAAAACTTTCCAGTGGTTGCAGCACCTATTTTATCATCTCCACCTGAGGAACACCTGAGTATGCTAGCAATGCAGGAGTTGTGAGCTGGTCAAACCACCAGAAAAACGAGCTCCCACAGAGACGGTAAGGTCTTCTGACCCCATGGACCTCCTGGCCATAGATTACTTGACAATTGGACCAGCGCACCAAGGCTATGAGCATTGTTTAGTGATGATAGACCACTTTACTAAATTTGCCTTAGTGATGCCCACACGGGATCAGACTGCCGAGTCTGCTGCTCACGCAATCTGCAAGCACTTCATACAGGTGTACGGGTGTCCTAAGGGCATCCATTGTGATTAGGGGGCCTGCTTCCTCGGAAGAGTGATGGAGGAGTTGCATCAGCTGTACAAGATCGATAAGTCACGGACCACCCCTTACCATCCACAGGGGAACGGGGCTTGTGAAAGATTTAACGGCACCCTGATTCAAATGCTGAGGACACTGGAAGAGGACCAGAAGGCGAGGTGGACTGAGTCCATCCCTGAATTGGTGTGGGTGTATGACAATCGGAAACACAGCGCCACCGGATTCACTCCCTACTCTTTGTTCTTTGGCCGACCCGGGAAGGGGCTGGCAGAGCTGGAGCTGGAGCCTGAGGAGGACTACCCACGGACGGGGGTGTACTCCTGGGTTCAAGAACACCGTCGTCGGCTGCGGACCATTCAACGGCTAGTGCAGAACCATCTACAAGAATTGGAACACCCCCAGGTAGCTCCTCAAAGGGGGACAGCCCTGCGGCTTGGAGACCGAGTCTTAGTGAGGGAAAAGCGCCCACACAATAAATTGGGGTACCGGTGGGAGAAGAGGCCATACCGAGTGAAGTGGCGGCTCGGCAACGGGAGTCCCGTTTATGAGGTTCAGCCCGAAATGGAAGAGGGGACCCCCACTCGCACACTGCACAGGAATATGTTGCGTCCATGTTTGTCTCGAGATCCTGAATCGGTTCAATTGGCCCCAGCGCCCTCACCGGCTGTGCCAGTGATCAATGTTGATGTGGAAGATGAGGAAGACTCCTAATTTCTCCCAGGGAACCCGGAAACAGAGCTGGTGCCTGGAATTACCAACGTATCAGAGGAGACCTCGACCCCCACTCCTCCTACAGCAGTTGACATCACCGCCCCTGCTGATTTGAGATGCTCTGAACGTTCATAGGCTGATGTACCCCCCATTAGCTACAATCAGGACAAGTTCATCTGGCAGCAGATTCTGCAAGGACTGGAAGATTGCCAACAGGAACTTCGGGAACTCTTGCCTGTGTAATGGTGAGGAATAAGAGGGGGGAATGTAAGGGGGTTGCCTTCTCTGCTCCATGCCTGGAACCACTTAGCTGTGCAGCAGGTTTCCCTGGGGGCAGACTTAGATAGTGGGACAGGAAGGAAGCCGGGCTGAGAGAGGAAAAAGGCGTGCGTTCCAGGGCTAGAGCAGCGTGTACTGGAGAGAGAGCAGCGGGCGCAGCGGGGAGAGCAGCGGATACAGCGGATACAGTGGACAGAACAGCATGCAGCTGCACTTCGGGGAAGAAAGAGAGAACTCCCGGTCGGAGGACTGAGACAGGGAGATTATCCAGAAAGCCTGCATCTTGTGAATACGTGAAAGTGGACTCTGCTGTGACTGGAGAGGTGCGCCCTGACACCCATGCAGAGACAGTGACCTGTGCAGAGACAGTGACCCGTGAAGAGACAGTGGCCCTAGTACCCACGGTATTAGTGCAGAGCCCCTGATTCCTGTTGGGAGACCCAATAATAGACTGAGCATCGTTCTCCCAGGATAGGCTGCACTGTTGAAACAAAAGACTCAGAGCACAGGGGACCCCGTTTGCCTAGCATCCCCTCTGCTCACCACAGTAACCCCTTAAACCCCCGGTTGTGAGTTCCTAGAGACTACACAGCCCACGGATAACAGAGGGATGACAAGTGCCACTGTTTCTCGGCACCTACGTTGGAGAAGACGACCCTATAAGCAAGTCCTCATCAGACTGATAAGTGTTTTCCCAAGAGATTCCATTTACTACTGTTATACTGTTTGACTGTCTGGGAACTTATACTGCTTCCCATATATTTTGCACCATTATTTTATCAGTTTACATTCTACTGTTTTCTCCCTGCGAGGAGAATATTGCCCCTGGTAATAAACCCCCCTCAAAAGTTGGTCTGTCTGTTCCGTGGTGACATACTCTACCCTGCACTCTATTACACTTACATATATATACAGTATATATATCTATCCTCCATCCTGGTATATGCATACCCCATCCTGGTATATTTACCCCCCATACTAGTATATATATCCCTCACTCAGGTAGTGTGTCCTTTATCCTGGTATATGTCCCTTATCCGGGGTCTCATCCTGGTAATATGTCCCTTATTCTGGTAAATGTCCTTGATCCTGGGCCCCATCCTGGTAATATGTCCTTTATCCTTGGCCCCAACCTGGTAATATTTCCTTTATAATGGTATATATCCCTTATCCTGGGCCCCATGCTGATAATATGTCCGTTATCCTGGTATGTGTCCCTTATCCTGGGCCCCATGCTGGTAATATGTCCATTATCCTGGTATATGTCCTTATCCTGGGCCCCATCCTGATTTATGATTTATATGTATCCCCCAGCCTGGTTAATGTTCTTTATTCTGGGCCCCATCCTGGTAATATGTCCCTTAGCCTGGTATATGTCCCTTATACTCGGCTCCATGCTAGTAATATGTCCCTTATCATGAGACCCATCCTGGTATATGTCTGCCGTTCTGCCACTGTTCTTTAATACATAGAAAAAAAAATCAATTATACTCACCCTTCCTCCTCTGCCTCACCGCATCCTCTTCTGATACTGGCAACTGACTTCAGCGTGCAAGCAATGGGAGCGCATGACGTGTTTTTACAAGGGCTGTGTGTCCTTGCAAACCACACTGAGTCATGTCATCCTTGCTGCCGGAAAAAACAATCAAGGGCCAATACAAGGCTACGAGTCCGTAAAAAAACATGAACAGCACACGGATTTGTAATTTCTTTCTTTCTTTACCCATAGTGGAAAAACGCTGATGTCCACACTGATGGTAAAAACAGACTCACGGATGACACACTGATGATACTCTGATGGGAAACTGATGACAATGGTATGGTTTTTTCACATCTGTGTTTTATACGAATGTGTGAAGTAGGCCTTACCGTAGAATTTTTATAACAGAATACAGATAATGATACAGTTCTTGGCATTTACAGCTTTTTATTTGCAACAGATATCAGTTTGAGATTTGCAAATGGTGGCACATTACTTGACAATGACTCACTTGTCCAACTCATGCAAATATTAAATGGAGGAGATGAAAAATAGAATAAAAATCTTGTCCTTTATTAGTTCATCATAAAAACAAGCTGACGCGTTTCAGGCGATACTGCCCTTAGTCATAGCATAATAAAAACATATTGCGACACAATATATAAAGGCTCATAACAAAAAGCTACAAGCAATCACAATACATGTCAGTTAACCATATATCAAACACCTGAGTACCCATTAGACGAAGTCACACACCCTGCCCAACCTGAGTGTTATACAAATGTTATAGCCACTAAGTCTATGTACAATATTGCAAATAAAAATTGTAAAAATTGTAAAAATACAACAATACCCTTCGCCAATATATGTAAATACATGCAAATGCATACTGTATAAATACCCCCAAATATATACATATACCACATATCTTAATTATATTTATACATGAGAACATCAATTAATAAAAATGCATCCGATCTGTTTTAGAATTCATTCCTTTGGGGAAACAAGTATGTAGTTTGAAGATCCAAGCTGCCTCTCTGGCTCGCAGAGTAGATACTGTATCCCCCCTCTGACTGCCCTCTTTACTTGTTCAGTGGCAGTTACTCTCATGGAAGTCGTGTCACCAGCATGAACCTCCTTGAAGTGTCTGGACACTCCTGACAAAGAGCGTTTTATATTACAGATCTAGAATTGCAATTAGCAAAAACTTTGATAGTATAATCATGCTGTGCATCTTTTGCTCTAAATTTGATGGGTTTTTTTTGCATATATTGACACAATCCACATCTAGTCATGCCGCATTTGTAGTTACCCGTACTTTCTAACCAGGAATAAGCTCTTTTTTCTAAATTATTTGATCCCACATATAAACTAGGTGACAACATGTTGGCTAAAGTCTTGGATTTTTTGGCTACAAATCGCACTCTATTATCTAAAATGGTATTTGTTTTTTTATCCTGCTTTAAAACTGGAAGATGCCGTTTTATTATATTAACTATCTGTGAATAGTCAATGGAAAATGGTGTAGAAAAAACTACTTGTGATTGAGAATGATGACCACACTGATGATACTCTGATAGGAAACTCTGATGACAATGGTTTTTTCACGTCTGTGTTTTATGCGAATGTGTGAAGTAGGCCTTACTGTAGAATTTTTATAACAGAATACAGATAATGACACAGTTCTTGGCATTTACAGCTTTTTATTTGCAACAGATATCAGCTTGAGATTTGCAAATGGTGGCACATTACTTGACAATTGTAATTAGGCTTTGCAATATGTCTGGCCCCCACATTTTTCCTCTCACTATAATGCGGCTCCAGTATGATCCCACAGTCGCCCAGTCCCAGTATTTGTTAGTCGGCCATCACTTGGTTCCTAGTCCCTTCTCATTATTCTAGGGTCGCTCCTTCCAACAGACAGTGGTTCTTGGATCCCTCTTTTCTCGTTTGGACTGTTTCCTTCTGTGTCTATGCTTTTGGGAGTACCTGTTCTTTGGTCTTTCTCTCCTTTCCTCTCCCTGCTGTAACCTATCTTTAAAAATCCAATTCTTCCTTACTAGTTCTGCCGCTGATTCAGTTGCTTGTCTCTTGCCATTACTGTTATGACTACTCTGGAGTAGTGTTGAGCATTCCGATACCGCAAGTATCGGGTATCGGCCGATACTTGCGGGTATCGGAATTCCGATACCGAGATCCGATAGTTTTGTGGTATCGGGTATCGGTATCGAAACAACATTAATGTGTAAAATAAAGAATTAAAATAAAAAATATTGCTATACTCACCTCTCCGACGCAGCCTGGACCTCACCGAGGGAACCGGCAGCGTTGTTTGCTTAAAATGCGCGCTTTTACTTCCTTCCGTGACGTCACGGCTTGTGATTGGTCGCGTGCCGCCCATGTGGCCGCGACGCGACCAATCACAGCAAGCCGTGACGTAATTTTCAGGTCCTCAATGCCTAATTCTAGGCATTCATGATTTTAAAATTACGTTCCGGCTTGTGATTGGTCGCGTCGCGGTCACATGGGCGACGCGACCAATCACAAGCCGTGACGTCACGGGAGGCAGGAGACGCGCGCATTTTTAAAATTACGTCACGGCTTGTGATTGGTTGCGTGCCGCCCATGTGACCGCGACGCGACCAATCACAGCAAGCCGTGACGTAATTTCAGGTCCTGATGCCTATTTCTGCATTCAGGACCTGAAATTACGTCACGGCTTGCTGTGATTGGTCGCGTCGTGGTCACATGGGCGGCACGCAACCAATCACAAGCCGTGACGTAATTTTAAAAATGCGCGCGTCTCCTGCCTCCCGTGACGTCACGGCTTGTGATTGGTCGCGTCGCCCATGTAACCGCGACGCGACCAATCACAAGCCGGAACGTAATTTTAAAATCATGAATGCCTAGAATTAGGCATTGAGGACCTGAAAATTACGTCACGGCTTGCTGTGATTGGTCGCGTCGCGGCCACATGGGCGGCACGCGACCAATCACAAGCCGTGACGTCACGGAAGGAAGTAAAAGCGTGCATTTTAAGCAAACAACGCTGCCGGTTCCCTCGGTGAGGTCCAGGCTGCGTCGGAGAGGTGAGTATAGCAATATTTTTTATTTTAATTCTTTATTTTACACATTAATATGGATCCCAGGGCCTGAAGGAGAGTTTCCTCTCCTTCAGACCCTGGGAACCATCAGGGATACCGTCCGATACTTGAGTCCCATTGACTTGTATTGGTATCGGGTATCGGTATTGGATTAGATCCGATACTTTGCCAGTATCGGCCGATACTTTCCGATACCGATACTTTCAAGTATCGGACGGTATCGCTCAACACTACTCTGGAGCTCTCAGTTAGGCCGGGGTTACACTAGCGTAGAATAAGGATGAGTGCTATGCGAGGAAACATCGCATAGCACTCGGACCACTGTTAATCTATGGGGCAGATCACATCACCGTTTTTTTCTCGGGCGTATTCAGCGTGCGAGTATGCGTATATATATCGCCCGAGTCTCACCAATGCAAGCCGATGGGTGTGAGAATAAATCAGACACCAAACGGACCATCCATGTGACTTGCGAGAAATACACACACATTTTCCTCATTTCAGCCCATTGAGCCATTAACCCCTTTCTGACCTCAGACAGGATAGTACATCCGAGGTCAGATCCCCTGCTTTGATGTGGGCTCCGGCGGTGAGCCAGCATCAAAGCCGGGACATGTCAGCTGTTTTGAACAGCTGACATGTGCCTGCAATAGGCGACGGGTGGAATCTCGATCCACCCGCCGCTATTAACTAGTTAAATGCCGCTGTCAGCGTTTGACTACTACTAACTACGGCTTCCAGCCATTGGGCCGGAAATGAGAGCATCGCCGACCCCGTCACATGATCGGGGGTCAGGGATGCATTGGCATGACAATCTCCTTGCGACCTCTATGGTTGTTGATGCCAGATTGCTGTGAGCACAACCCTGTGGTTGGCGCTCATAGCAAGCCTGTTATTCAGCTACATAGGAGCGATCTGAAGATCGCTCCTATGCAGCTGAGCCGATCCAGTTGTGCCAGCTTCTAGCCTCCTATGGAGGCTATTGAAGCATAGCAAAAGTTAAAAAAAATGTTTAAAAAAATATGAAAAAAAAAAAAAAATATAAATGTTTAAATCACCCCCCTTTCGCCCCATTCAAAATAAAACAATAAAAAAATCAAATATACACATATTTGGTATTGCTAAACAGCGTAGCGAGAAAAAATTTTGAAACGCCCAAATTACGTTTTTTTTTGTCGCCGCAGCATTGCATTAAAATGCAATAACAGGTGATCAAAAGAACGGATCTGCACAAAAATGGTATCATTTAAAATATCAGCTCAGCACGCAAAAAATAAGCCCTGACCCGACCCCAGATCACGAAAAACAGAGACGCTACCGGTATCGGAATATGGCGCTTTTTTTTTAGCAAAGTTTGGAATTTTTTTTCACCGCTTAGATAAAAAAGAACCTAGACATGTTTGGTGTCTATGAACTCATAATGACCTGGAGAATCAAAATGGCAGGTCAGTTTTAGCATTTATTAAACCTAGCAAAATAGCCAAACAAAAAACAAGTGTGGGATTGCACTTTTTTTGCACTTTCACCGCACTTGGAATTTTTTTCCCGTTTTCTAGTACACTACATGGTAAAACCAATGATGTCATTCAAAAGTAAAACTCATCCCACAAAAAAATAAGTCCTCACATGGCCATATTGACAGAAAAATAAAAAAGTTATGGCTCTAGGAAGGAGGGGAGCGAAAAACGAACACGGAAAAAGGGAAAATCCCAAGGTCATGAAGGGGTTAAATTCAATGGGGAAAAGCAGTGAGAAATGTAAAGCCATACGGATGTCATATGGATTCATAGGTGCGGCAAGAAAATTACATCATTGCATTGCAAACGTATTACACATGGATGACCATACAGAGAACACTTGTGAGACTCTCGGCAGGGAGACTCAGACCGATTTTCCATACGTTTAGTGTGACCCCGGCCTTAGAATAACTCTCTATACCAACTATACTCCTTCCCTTTTCCAGAGCTATCTCCATCCAAACTATTGACACCCTCTTGTCTAGTGTGTTACTTTAAAGGGGTGATGTATGCAAAATACCATGCATTGAGCAAATCCATCTTACATCAGATATAGTGCAGTTAGTGACTAAAGGCAATCCAATAACAAAAGTCAAAATGTCATATTATTTCAAATGGTTACATCCTTTATGTGCTGTTTGCGACTTGTTTTATTCTTTTCTTTTTAGAACAAAAATGTTGTTTAATTTTTATTTTTGGCAATTTTTTATGCATTATTCGCAATACAAATAATGTGATTTATAAATGTCTTTTAGAACCACATGATTTCTAATTAAAAAAAAACAAGTGAAAAATAAAGCCAGTACAAAACATGCACTGTTAGTTGTGCATTTACTAATTCCCTGTTGGTTCATAGCCAACATCTGGCCAGATATTTTGTTGCACTGCATTTTTTCTAAGAACACTGTGTGTAAAAAGTGCCTTTAGGGTAAATTTACACAAACGTATTTTCACTCTGACTGCGGTCTGTGAAAAAAAATGACCTCATATGGACAGAGTTTGGAACAATGCTATTCCACTGGGCTGTTCAGATGTACTGAATGTCCTTGTGGAAAAAAATGCAACATGCTCCAGTCTCTTCTGCATTTCCTAATAAAGTCTATGGATGCTCAGAACCCCCCAGATCCCAAGCGGATAATCCATATAGCATCCAATTTTTGCAGATACATCATCAAAACGTTCATTTATTTTAGTTCTGCAATATAAAAAGTGAAACTCGTATATTATATAGAGTCATTACAAACAGAATCATCTATTTGAAGTGTTTATTTCTGTTAATGTTGATGATTGTGGTTTACAGTCAATGAAAATCCAAAAGTCTCAGTAAATTAGAATAATTAACAAAAAACACCTGCAAAGGCTTCCTAAGCATTTAACAAAGTAGTCTGTTTCAGTAGGCTCCACAATCATGGGGAAGGCTGCTGACTTGACAGATGTCCAGAAGGCAGTCATTGACACACTCCACAAGGAGGGCAAGCCACAAAGGTCATTGCTAAAGAAGCTGGCTGCTCACAGAGTGCTGTATCCAAGCATATTAATGGTGTGGTAGAAAAAGGTGCACAGACAAACAGGATAATCGCAGCTTTGAAAGGATTGTTAAGTAAGGGCCATTCAAAAATTTGGGGGAGATTAACAAGGAGTGGACTGCTGCCAGAGTCATTGCTTCCAGGGTCACCATACACAGACGTATCCCGGACATGGAGTACAAGTGTCACATTCCTTGTGTCAAGCCACTCATGACCAATAAACAACGCCAGAAGAGTCTTACCTGGGCCACGGAGAAAAATAACTGGATTGTTGCTCAATAGTCCAAGGTGTTGTTTTCAGATGAAAGTGAATTTTACATTTAATTTAGAAATCAAGGTTTGGGGAGCCATATAATCTGCTGGTGTAGGTCCACTGTGTTTTATCAAGACCAAAGTCAGCGCAGCCGTCTACCTTTGCTTCCCACTGCTGACAGCTTTTTGGAGATGGAAATTTCATTCTGCAGCAGGACTTGGCACCTGTCCACACTGCCAAAAGTACCAATACCTGGTTTAAAAACAACAGTATCAGTGTGCTTGATTGGCCAACAAACTCACCTGACCTTAACCCCATAGAGAATCTATGGGGTATTGTCAAGAGGAAGATGAGAGACACCAGACCCAACAATGCAGACGAGCTGAAGGCTGCTATCAAAGCAACCTGGTCTTCCATAACACCTCAGCAGTGCCACAGGCTGATCTCCTCCATGCCACGCCGCATAGATGCAGTAATTGATGCAAAGGAGCCCCGACCAAGTGTTGAGGGCATTTACTGAACACACATTTTAGTAGACCAACATTTTAGATTTTAAAATCATTTTTCAAGCTGTTGTTATAAAGTATTCTAATTTACTGAGATAATGACTTTTAGGTTTTCAACGGCTGTAAGACATAATCATCAACATTAACAGAAATAAACACTTTAAATAGATCACTCTGTTTGTAATGACTTTATATAATATATGACTTTATAATTACTTTATAATAATATATAATGTATAATGACTTTATAATAATATATAATGTATCACTTTTTGTATTGAAGAACTGAAATGAATTAACTTTTTGATGATATTCTAATTTTGTGAGAAGCACCTGTACATTGCGATACTTAACATAAGAAGCTGTATTTGGTTTTGTAAGATGTATTAACTGCTGATGTTAAAAAATATGCCATATCGATGACGCACGAATTGCATATAGATGACAAAACAAATGATAAAACATGATTTTTGTTATATAGAATTTGGATGATTTTTTTAATACTCTCACTTAGGGAGAGGCCACGTTCACACGTTCAGTATTTGGTCAGCACATCAGTATTTGTAAGCCAAAATCAGGAGTGCTGGGTTGCTATCTCTGTATGTTTTTTGTCATTGTGCATCTGTACTGTGAAATGCTGTCCAATCAACCTCGTTGATTATAGCCCCGTACACTTCAGAATTCACCCAGCTGCTTCTGTCATCAGACACATCATCAATAAACACTAGTGAAGCAGTGCCAATGGAAGTCATGCATGCCCATGCCATCACACTGCCCCTACCATGTTTTACTGAGAATGTGATATGCTTTGGATAATGATCCATATTATACCTTCTTCTTTCTTTCTTCTTTCCATCATTCTGGTACAGGTTGATATTAGTTTTTTCTGTACAAAGAATTCTTTTCCAGAACTGGGCTGGATTCCTCAGATTTTTTTTGGCAAAGTCTAATCTGGCCATTCTATTTTTAAGACTGATTAATGGGTTGCACCTTGTTGTGAACCCTCTGTATTTGACTCATGAAGTCTTCTTTTTATGGTAGGCTTAGATACTGAGACATCTACTTCTTGGAGAGTGTTCATCACTTGGGTAGAAGCTGTCAAGGGGTTTTACTTTACTATGGAAAGCATTCTGTGATCATTCACCACTGTTATCTTCCATGGACGTACAGGCCTTTTAGATCCTAAGCTCAGCAGTGCGCTCTTTTTTGCAGAATGGACCCAACTGTTGATTTGACCACTCATAACATTTCTGCTATCTCTCTGATGGATTTTTACTTTCAGCCTAATGATGGCCTGGTTCTCTTCCATTGAAAGCTCCTTTGATCACATATTGTGGCTTCACAGCAACAGCTTGTAAATATAAATGTCATACCTGGATTCATCTCCAGACCTTTTACATGCTTAAGTGATGATGTATTAATGATGGAATAGACCATGCAGCCTACTGAAGAGTTTTTGAGATATTTGTCCAATTACTTTCGGTCTCGTTAAGAAGAGACAGCTACATATTAAAGAGCTGTAATTCCTAAACCCTTACTCCAATTATGATGTAAATACCTTAAATTAAAGCTGAGAGTTTACACTTTAAGCCGACATTGATTATATGACTGTATCTTGAATATGATTTGGCAAACAGCTAAAATGCCAAAAATCATGTCAATGTCCAAATATTTCTAGACCTAACTGTATTTATTGGGGGTTAATATAATTTTATTATGTAGTATTTTACTTTTTATTTATACACATCAAAAGTCTGTAAGTTGTCCTAGCTACAATAGGTGCAGAAAGTCGAGAAACTCCTGGCAGCTCTAGGCTTAGGGTATGTGCACACGCTGCAGATTACTCTGCGGATTTTTTCGGACGGACTTTGGTAAATCCACACGTAAACCGCACTGCGGATTTCATGCGGAATTACCCCTGATTTACCTTGATTTTTTTGCGGATTTTGTGCGGATTCCACCTGCGGTTTTACACCTGCGGATTCCATGGAGCAGGTGTAAACCGCTGCGGAATCCGCTCAAAGAATTGACATACTGCGGAATAAACAACGCTACGTTTCCGCACGTTTTTTTCCACAGCATGTGCACTGCGGATTTTGTTTTCCTTAGGTTTACATGGTACTGTAAACTCATGGAAAACAGCTGCGAATCCGCAGCGGCCAATCCGCTGAGGACCCGCAGCAGATTCCGCAGCGTGTGCACATAGCCTTAAGGTTGCTGAAAGGTTAGGAATAATGCACTTTTCCATAATAAAACATATTACAAAACTTCATATATTTATGCATACTATGCAAGAAAATGTATTCTTTTTCTTTTGTAAACTAGCACCATTGACTATTAACTGCTCCATATATTGCAAAATATATTCTATATTTATAGATAAAATAATTTTACAATTGATTTTGCTTGTTTTAGGATGAATTGCAGTGCAAATAGCTTTGTAATACAAATTATTTAAATAGTAAATTGCTTATTTTAACAATAACAAAATTTACTATTATCTTTATGCTCGGTTAAGAAATAAATGTTCATATGGATTATGTGGTGAACGTTTGCACACTGCAGAGGAAGATAAGGTAAGAGGAAGTTTGGATTCCAGTATTTCTGTAACTTATCTTCTAACTCAAAAGCATGTGAGAATTGCTTAGGGATTTAGAATACGCTTACCATCATTTGGCTCCAGTGAACCTCCTATTTTAAACTTGGCAACTTAAAGTCATCGGAAACATCCTGAAATATTCCCAGGAGTGCTTGTTAAACAGGGTAACACAGTGCTAACCAAGAGGGATTTAATTATCAAAAATAAAAAGTACGCTAAGTGTTCAAACATAGACATATTGCATGATCTCTGTGTGTGGCGTTCAAGATTAGAGCTGCACTATGACATTGGCACTGCCCTGCTAAACATTGGATCAGACCACCACAGTGCTGAAATGGTCCAAAAGAAAGTATGAAGGGTAGTGAATTCAGAGCAATGCAATTTAAAGATTTCTGCCACTAATCCCCATAGAGAGAGAAAACAAAACACTGTGGTCTTATCCGTTAGTGGATTAATTTGTTATCACTTACACTTTGGATCAGTATGTGCACCATAAGCATTAAAAACAGATCGAGCCTTTGAGCTTAATTGCTCCGTGCTAGTACTTTATTTTTTTTCTCTTTGCAGAATTTCTGCAGCCTATTGCAAACCTTGGCAGAAAATACTCTGTGGCAGCAGTTTTATTCTAATAAATGAAAATGTAAACTATATGTGGAATACACTTAATGGTAGTTTGAGTTTGGCTACTGAAAAACTACAATGTGTAAGTTTTCACCAAGGTGTGTAATTAATATATATATATATATATATATATATATATATATATATATATATATATATATATATATATATATATATATATATATATATATATATATATATACAGGTCATTCTCAAAAAATTAGCATATAGTGTTAAATTTCATTATTTACCATAATGTAATGATTACAATTAAACTTTCATATATAATAGATTCATTATCCACCAACTGAAATTTGTCAGGTCTTTTATTGTTTTAATACTGATGATTTTGGCATACAACTCCTGATAACCCAAAAAACCTGTCTCAATAAATTAGCATATTTCACCCGACCAATCAAATAAAAGTGTTTTTTAATAACAAACAAAAAAACAATCAAATAATAATGTTCAGTTATGCACTCAATACTTGGTCGGGAATCCTTTGGCAGAAATGACTGCTTCAATGCGGCGTGGCATGGAGGCAATCAGCCTGTGACACTGCTGAGATGTTATGGAGGCCCAGGATGCTTCAATAGCGGCCTTAAGCTCATCCAGAGTGTTGGGTCTTGCGTCTCTCAACTTTCTCTTCACAATATCCCACAGATTCTCTATGGGGTTCAGGTCAGGAGAGTTGGCAGGCCAATTGAGCACAGTAATACCATGGTCAGTAAACCATTTACCAGTGGTTTTGGCACTGTGAGCAGGTGCCAGGTCGTGCTGAAAAATGAAATCTTCATCTCCATAAAGCATTTCAGCCGATGGAAGCATGAAGTGCTCCAAAATCTCCTGATAGCTAGCTGCATTGACCCTGCCCTTGATGAAACACAGTGGACCAACACCAGCAGCTGACATGGCACCCCACACCATCACTGACTGTGGGTACTTGACACTGGACTTCAGGCATTTTGGCATTTCCTTCTCCCCAGTCTTCCTCCAGACTCTGGCACCTTGATTTCCGAATGACATGCAAAATTTGCTTTCATCAGAAAAAAGTACTTGGGACCACTTAGCAACAGTCCAGTGCTGCTTCTCTGTAGCCCAGGTCAGGCGCTTCTGCCGCTGTTTATGGTTCAAAAGTGGCTTTACCTGGGGAATGCGGCACCTGTAGCCCATTTCCTGCACACGCCAGACTCAGTCCACTGCTTCCTCAGGTTCCCCAAGGTCTGGAATTGGTCCTTCTCCACAATCTTCCTCAGGGTCCGGTCACCTCTTCTCGTTGTACAGCGTTTTCTGCCACATTGTTTCCTTCCAACAGACTTACCATTGAGGTGCCTTGATACAGCACTCTGGGAACAGCCTATTTGTTGAGAAATTTCTTTCTGGGTCTTACCCTCTTGCTTGAGGGTGTCAATGATGGCCTTCTTGACATCTGTCAGGTCGCTAGTCTTACCCATGATGGGGGTTTTGAGTAATGAACCAGGCAGGGAGTTTTTAAAAGCCTCGGGTATCTTTTGCATGTGTTTAGAGTTAATTAGTTGATTCAGAAGATTAGGGTAATAGGTCATTTAGAGAACCTTTTCTTGATATGCTAATTTATTGAGACAGGTTTTTTGGGTTATCAGGAGTTGTATGCCAAAATCATCAGTATTAAAACAATAAAAGACCTGACAAATTTCAGTTGGTGGATAATGAATCTATAATATATGAAAGTTTAATTGTAATCATTACATTATGGTAAATAATGAAATTTAACACTATATGCTATTTTTTTGAGAAGGACCTGTATATATATATATGGATGTACAGTATAAGTATATATATATATATATATATATATGTATATATATATATATACATAATTTATATATAGTACAGTTCATGCACTATATACAATTCATACACACTGTGTGCAAAATTATTAGACAAGTTGTATTTTGATCACATGATACTTTTTATACATTTTGTCCTAGTCCAAGATGTTCAGGCTTGAGAACCAACGACCAATTAAGTAAATCAGGTGAGGTACATCTCTGTAATGAGGAGGGGTGTTGTCTAATGACATCAAAACCCTATATAAAGTGTGCTTAATTATTAGGCAACTTCCTTTACTTTGGCAAAATGGGTCAGAAGAGAGATTTGACGGGCTCTGAAAAGTCCAAAATTGTGAGGTGTCTTGCAGAGGGATGTGCAGCGCCCCAGAGTCCTGGTCGCTGCAGTAACGTCGCTCTAAAGGGAAGCACTGTTATGTTTAATTGTTTATAATATTTCAAAATTTTGTGTGTTTTCTGTTAACATGTATTGCTGTTCTTGTTTTCCCAGTCCGGGAGTACTGGATTTAACCGGGGGGAGTGCAGCACCCCAGAGTCCTGGTTGCTGCAGTAACGTCGCTCTGCCACTAAGGGGAGTGATGTTACGTCTGATTGCACTAAGGGAGTTCACCTGACCAGGTAACATACACACTACACTTCACACTCTGGCCACCAGGGGGAGTGGTTCTATCTAGTAGGCCACTCCTCACACTCTGGTAAAACTGGGGGTTGGACAGGAAGACAGAGAGAAGTAACAGGGAAGAGCTAGAGAGAGGACCTGTCAGGGATGGGATCCTGACAGATTCCTAAGAAAGGACAAAAAGTGAGAAAACGGGAATACAGCAAAGAGGCGATAGGACCAGAAGGAGTCGTGCTGTAAGATCGAGGCAACATCCTTCTGAGGCGCAAACAGTCGGTGGCCGGAACGCCGAGCAAGTAAGAGACTCTAAGCATTACTGCAAACCATGGCAGGATAGCCAATTATAGGTTGGCTGTCTCACCCAAATCACCTAAGCAGACAACGGAGGCAGCTGTGGGAGAGGGGCGACTCTAGGGTCCCGGAAGAACTCCAGGCCTACCCTGTCATACGGGTGCGTCCTAACCATATCATCTGGGGGACGGAGAGAACGAACATCAGAGACAGACAGAATCAGTTGTGAGGACTATCCCGGGGTGCTCAGCAGCAGGGAAGGACTACAACACACAGGCGCTAGAAGGTAAACGCTGATTCCCACCTGTTAGGGGGACTCCTGATGTGCCTTCGGACTGGCCGGTCTCAGACAGCCCTGTTAACAGTGCTCTGGATTGAGTACCTCGAGACCTTCAGTAAAGAGGTAAAGAGACTGCAACTCTGTGTCCTCGTTATTCATCGCACCCCACACCCCAACATCATCACGTTCTATCTTCGCTGGACGCCCCTCAGCAGGGTCACGGACCGGGTCTAGCCACCGTGACCACCCCAGAACTGAGACACAGAGGCCCGGTACCGGGTGCCCCTCGGCCCTGCGGCAGTGGGGGCGCTCCAACTTGGCGTCACGAACAGGATCTACATAAGCCTGAAGAATCAGGTCATGTGTGCATTGGAACTGTGATTTATTGTGCTTGGACTGTGACTTATTGCAAAGACTGTGAATTGCTAATTGCCACCAAGAATTCCCGCCACAATTCGCCATTGCCGCGCACGGAGGGAGGAGCCTTAGCTTCGTGGGCGGAACCGGTCAAGAGAAGCGCAGAATGAGGAAGCGCGGTAAAGTGCCAACTCCGGAAAAGGAACTCCGACCTCCAACAGGTTAGTGGGAGGAAGGGACGGCCATGTCCGAGTCGGGAGGAGCGGAGGCGGCGGTTGCAGCCGTGCACACAGGGGCAGCTCCGGTCCCCGCAGCGGACGTAGCCGCGGCCCTAATACCACCACCGGTTGCCGCGGAACCCGCTGCCCCCATCAGCCAGTCGGACACTGCCGCTACCACAAAGGCCATAATGCCCTTCTCTATGCCATACCTGCCCGGAGCGGCCTGGCTCCCACGATACTCCGGGGAGTCGCATACGTTCACTGACTTTAAAGAAGGGATCTGCAGCCTGCTTGAGTTCTATCCCCTGACAGAGACTCAGAAGGTTCATATGATAATCGGCCAACTCTTTGGGGCGGCTCTGAGAGAAGTGAAGTCCTGGCCCGCCGCGGATAAGGGAACGGCACAGCAGGTTTTTGCAAAGCTTAAAGCCACCTTCGATACCCGTACTGCTACAGAAATTAAATTGACTTTCTATGGATGCAAACAGAGACTGCAGGATAGCTTACGGGACTATGCCCTTAACCTCCAGGAGGCGCTGCGGGCCATTAAGCAGAGTGACCCCGGCAGCATGCAAGATGAGGATAAACTCCTGAAAGAGCGGTTCATTGAGGGGCTCCTGTGCAGTCACCAAAGGGGCCAATTACACTTCTTGGCCATGCAGAATCCAGACTTGACTTTTGCGCAATTCAAGGATAAAGCTATCCAGGCGCTGCAGGAGCGACAGCACAGCCATGCAATACCACCCAGGCGTCACGCTCTCACAAACCACCAGGAGGTGGCACCGGATGCCCCAGTCGCCGCCGAGGCCGACACCCAGAGCCTAGAGGACGACTCCCCTGCAGGACTCTGCCTCCAGATGCAGGAGCTGACCAAGAGCGTTGCTGCCCTAGCCCGGACGGTGCAGTCCCTACAGGAGGCCTCCAAGGAGAAGATCCAGCTGGCCTCCAGACCAGAAGATGTCCCCTGGATGCGACAGAGGAGGACTCCGCCGACCAGAGGCCGGGACATCGATCGCTTCCATCGGGACGAATGACCCATCTGCCGCCGCTGTCACCAGGTGGGCCACCTGGCAAGGTACTGTCCTTTAAACGAGCAACCCCTGGGGCAAAGGGCCAACCCCCAGGAGTAGGACCATCAGGCCCGCAGCATTGGAGAGCCAAATACTTTGGAGGGCGGCCAGTTCTTCCTGTTGTGATCGACGGTATCCCCATGAACACTCTGCTGGACACCGGTTCTCAGGTGATGACTATGCCTTACATGCTTTATAAACGGTATTGGGAGGACACCGATATTACTCGTGGCCCCGTGTTGTGGATTCTGTTTGTGGGCTCCCTCTGGTGGTTACTGCTGGTACTGGGTGACTTTGGTGGGTTGCGGCCTTTGGTTTCCACCTGTCCATCAGAGGCTGGGTGTTTCCTATTTTACCTGGCCTTTCTGTCATTCCCTTGCCGGCTATCAATGTATTCAGATGTGCTCTGTTTGGTTCCTGCCTACCTGCTCCCAGATCTTTCAGGATAAGCTAAGTGCTGATTTTCAGTTGTTTGTTTTTTTGTCCAGCTTGCTTATTATGTCTCTATGCTAGCTGGTAGCTCTAGTGGACTGAGGTTCTCCCCATGTGCCATGAGTTGGCACATGGGTTCTTGTAATCTCAGGATGGTTTTTTTGATTAGGATTTTTTGCTGACCGCTCAGTCCCCTTTTGTATCGTTCTGCTTTCTAGTTTACAGCGGGCCTCAATTTGCTAAAACTATATATATCATCTCTATGTGTGTGCCTTCCTCTCATTTCACCGTCAATACATGTGGGGGGCAACTATATCTTTTGGGGTTCATTCCTCTGGAGGCAAGTGAGGTCTTTATTTTCTCTGCAGTGCTAGTTAGCTCTTAGGCTGGTGCGTGGCGTCTAGAACCAACGTAGGCACGCTCCCTGGCTATCTCTAGTTGCGTTTGTCAGGCGTAGGGCAGCGGTCAGCCCAGGTTCCATCACCCTAGAGCTCGTCCGTTATTTATTTGTACTTTGCTTGTCCTGTGCTATCCCTAGCCATTGGGATTCATGACAGTATAGCCGGCCCACAAAGTGTTAATTGTTTGGGCTGAAGCAGGAGAAAAAGAAGTGTTTAAGGGAATTTTTTTTTTTCCCTTCAGAGTTTTGCTGCCTAGCCCTTAATTGCTGTCTAGCTGCTTCTTACCTCCTCTTAACCCTTGAATGGCTCTGATCTTAGCTGTTTAACATGGATGTCCAGAGTTTGGCTTCCAGCCTGAGTAATCTCGCGGCAAAAGTTCAAAACATACAGGATTTTGTTGTTCACACTCCCATGTCTGAACCTAGAATTCCTATTCCAGAGTTCTTTTCTGGAGATAGATCTACCTTCCTGAATTTCAGGAACAATTGTAAATTGTTTCTTTCTTTAAAATCTCGCTCCTCTGGAGACCCTGCTCAACAGGTCAAGATTGTAATATCTTTCCTGCGGGGCGACCCTCAGAATTGGGCATTTGCATTGGCACCAGGGG
The DNA here is from genome assembly GCF_051348905.1 of Ranitomeya variabilis. Taxonomy (NCBI): domain Eukaryota; kingdom Metazoa; phylum Chordata; class Amphibia; order Anura; family Dendrobatidae; genus Ranitomeya; species Ranitomeya variabilis. Next base: position 127,961,742 of record NC_135233.1, read on the forward strand.
ATCCTGCATTGCTGAGTGTGGATGCGTTTTTTCTGGCATTGGGATTGCTCTATGAGGAACCTAACCTGGAGATTCAGGCTGAAAAGGCTTTATTAGCCCTCTCTCAGGGGCATGATGAAGCGGAAATATATTGTCAAAAATTTCGGAAATGGTCGGTGCTTACTCAGTGGAATGAGTGCGCCCTGGCTGCAAACTTCAGGAATAGTCTTTCTGAGGCCATTAAGGATATTATGGTGGGGTTCCCTACGCCTACAGGTCTGAATGAGTCTATGGCTATGGCCATTCAGATTGATCGGCGTTTACGGGAGCGCAAACCCGTGCACCAGTTGGCGGTGTCTTCTGAACAGGCACCTGAGACTATGCAATGTGATAGAATTCAGTCCAGAAGTGAACGGCAAAATTATAGGCGGAAAAATGGATTGTGTTTTTATTGTGGTGATTCAGCTCATGTTATATCAGCATGCTCTAAACGCACAAAAAGGGTTGATAAATCTTTTGCCATTGGTACTCTGCAGCCTAAGTTCATTTTGTCTGTGACTCTGATTTTTTCACTGTCTTCCATTTCCGTCGATGCCTATGTGGATTCGGGCGCTGCCCTGAGTCTTATGGATTGGTCATTTGCTAAATGCTGCGGTTTTAGTCTGGAGCCTCTGGAAGTTCCTATTCCTCTGAAGGGAATTGACTCTACACCATTGGCTATGAATAAACCGCAGTATTGGACACAAGTGACCATGCGCATGACTCCCGTTCATCAGGAGGTGATTCGCTTCCTTGTACTGTATAATTTACATGATGTACTAGTGCTTGGTCTGCCATGGTTACAAACTCATAATCCTGTCCTGGACTGGAAAACAATGTCTGTGTTAAGCTGGGGATGTCAGGGGGTTCATGATGATGCACCTCCGATTTCAATCGCTTCATCTACTCCTTCTGAGATCCCTGCGTTTTTGTCTGACTATAGGGATGTTTTTGAGGAGCCTAAGCTCAATTCGCTCCCTCCTCATAGAGATTGTGACTGTGCTATAGAATTGATTCCTGGCAGTAAGTTCCCTAAGGGTCGTTTATTTAATCTGTCACTGCCAGAGCATACTGCTATGCGGAATTATATAAAGGAGTCCTTGGAAAAGGGACATATTCGTCCATCTTCGTCCCCTCTGGGAGCAGGTTTTTTTTTCGTGGCAAAAAAAGATGGTTCCCTGAGGCCTTGTATAGATTATCGCCTTCTGAATAAGATTACAGTCAAATATCAGTATCCATTGCCATTATTGACTGATTTGTTTGCTCGCATTAAGGGGGCTAGGTGGTTCACTAAGATAGATCTTCGTGGTGCGTATAATCTGGTGCGGATAAAACAGGGTGATGAGTGGAAAACCGCATTTAATACGCCTGAGGGCCATTTTGAGTATTTGGTAATGCCTTTTGGACTCTCCAATGCTCCGTCAGTCTTTCAGTCCTTTATGCACAATATTTTCCGTGAATATCTGGATAAGTTTATGATTGTGTATTTGGATGATATTTTGGTGTTTTCTGATGACTGGGAGTCTCATGTTCTACAGGTCAGGAAGGTGTTTCAGGTTCTGCGGGCCAATTCTCTGTTTGTGAAGGGCTCAAAGTGTCTCTTCGGAGTCCAGAAGATTTCATTTTTGGGGTACATTTTTTCTCCTTCTACTATTGAGATGGATCCCGTCAAGGTTCAGGCGATTTGTGACTGGACACAACCTACATCTGTTAAGAGCCTTCAGAAGTTCTTGGGGTTTGCTAATTTTTATCGTCGGTTCATTGCTAATTTTTCCAGTATTGTTAAACCTTTGACTGATTTGACTAAAAAGGGTGCTGATGTTGCTGATTGGTCTCCTGCGGCCGTGGAGGCCTTTCAGGAACTTAAGCGCCGGTTTTCTTCTGCTCCTGTGTTGTGTCAACCAGATGTTTCACTTCCTTTTCAGGTTGAGGTTGATGCTTCCGAGATTGGAGCGGGGGCGGTTTTGTCACAGAGAAGTTCTAATGGCTCGGTGATGAAGCCATGTGCATTCTTCTCTAGAAAATTCTCGCCCGCCGAGCGCAATTATGATGTGGGTAATCGGGAGCTTTTGGCCATGAAGTGGGCATTTGAGGAGTGGCGTCATTGGCTTGAGGGTGCTAAACATCGTGTGGTGGTCTTGACTGATCACAAGAATCTCATTTACCTTGAGTCTGCCAGGCGTTTGAATCCTAGACAGGCTCGTTGGTCGTTGTTTTTTTCTCGTTTCAATTTCGTGGTTTCATACCTGCCAGGTTCAAAGAATGTGAAGGCAGATGCTCTTTCCAGGAGTTTTGTGCCTGACTCTCCTGGAGACTCTGGGCCTACTGGTATCCTTAGGGATGGGGTAATATTGTCCGCCGTATCCCCAGACTTGCGACGTGCATTGCAGGAGTTTCAGGTGGATAAACCGGATCGTTGTCCACCAGAAAGACTGTTTGTTCCGGATGATTGGACCAGTAGAGTCATCTCCGAGGTCCATTCTTCTGTGTTGGCTGGTCATCCTGGAATATTTGGTACTAGAGACTTGGTGGCCAGGTCTTTTTGGTGGCCTTCCTTGTCTAGGGATGTGCGTACCTTTGTGCAGTCTTGTGAAGTGTGTGCTCGAGCTAAGCCTTGCTGTTCTCGGGCCAGTGGGTTGTTGTTATCCTTGCCCATCCCGAAGAGGCCTTGGACGCACATTTCCATGGATTTTATTTCTGATCTCCCGGTTTCACAGAAAATGTCCGTTATCTGGGTTGTGTGTGACCGCTTTTCTAAGATGGTTCATTTGGTGCCCTTGCCTAAGTTGCCCTCCTCCTCTGAGTTGGTCCCTTTATTTTTTCAGAACGTGGTTCGTTTGCATGGGATTCCGGAGAATATCGTTTCTGACAGGGGATCCCAGTTTGTGTCTAGATTTTGGCGGACGTTTTGTGCCAAGATGGGCATTGATTTGTCTTTCTCGTCTGCATTCCATCCTCAGACGAATGGCCAGACGGAGCGAACTAATCAGACCTTGGAAACTTATTTGAGGTGTTTTGTTTCTGCTGATCAAGATGACTGGGTTGCTTTTTTGCCACTGGCCGAATTTGCTCTTAATAATCGGGCTAGTTCTGCCACGTTGGTCTCTCCTTTTTTTTGTAATTCGGGGTTTCATCCTCGTTTTTCCTCTGGTCAGGTGGAGTCTTCGGATTGTCCTGGAGTGGACGTGGTGGTGGACAGGCTACATCAGATTTGGAATCAGGTGGTGGACAATTTGAAGTTATCTCAGGAGAAGACTCAGCAGTTTGCTAATCGCCGTCGCCGCGTGGGTCCCCGACTTCTTGTTGGGGATTTGGTGTGGTTGTCTTCTCGTTTTGTCCCTATGAAGGTCTCTTCTCCTAAGTTCAAGCCTCGGTTCATCGGTCCTTATAGGATCTCGGAGATTCTTAACCCTGTATCTTTTCGTTTGGATCTCCCAGCATCGTTTGCTATTCATAATGTGTTCCATCGGTCGTTGTTGCGGAGGTATGAGGTGCCCGTTGTTCCTTCGGTTGAGCCTCCTGCTCCGGTGCTGGTGGAGGGAGAATTGGAGTATGTTGTTGAGAAGATCTTGGATTCTCGTGTTTCCAGACGCAAACTCCAGTATTTGGTTAAGTGGAAGGGTTATGGTCAGGAGGATAATTCCTGGGTGGTCGCCTCCGATGTTCATGCGACTGATTTGGTCCGCGCCTTCCATAGAGCTCACCCTGATCGCCCTGGGGGTTCTCGTGAGGGTTCGGTGACCCCTCCTCAAGGGGGGGGGGTACTGTTGTGGATTCTGTTTGTGGGCTCCCTCTGGTGGTTACTGCTGGTACTGGGTGACTTTGGTGGGTTGCGGCCTTTGGTTTCCACCTGTCCATCAGAGGCTGGGTGTTTCCTATTTTACCTGGCCTTTCTGTCATTCCCTTGCCGGCTATCAATGTATTCAGATGTGCTCTGTTTGGTTCCTGCCTACCTGCTCCCAGATCTTTCAGGATAAGCTAAGTGCTGATTTTCAGTTGTTTGGTTTTTTGTCCAGCTTGCTTATTATGTCTCTATGCTAGCTGGTAGCTCTAGTGGACTGAGGTTCTCCCCATGTGCCATGAGTTGGCACATGGGTTCTTGTAATCTCAGGATGGTTTTTTTGATTAGGGTTTTTTGCTCACCGCTCAGTCCCCTTTTGTATCATTCTGCTTTCTAGTTTACAGCGGGCCTCAATTTGCTAAAACTATATATATCATCTCTATGTGTGTGCCTTCCTCTCATTTCACCGTCAATACATGTGGGGGGCAACTATATCTTTTGGGGTTCATTCCTCTGGAGGCAAGTGAGGTCTTTATTTTCTCTGCAGTGCTAGTTAGCTCTTAGGCTGGTGCGTGGCGTCTAGAACCAACGTAGGCACGCTCCCTGGCTATCTCTAGTTGCGTTTGTCAGGCGTAGGGCAGCGGTCAGCCCAGGTTCCATCACCCTAGAGCTCGTCCGTTATTTATTTGTACTTTGCTTGTCCTGTGCTATCCCTAGCCATTGGGATTCATGACAGCCCCGATGACGATTTCACCAGCATAGCCAGTAATGGTCAGCCGTTGCCACAAGTGGGGTATAAAGAGGTCACCATCAAGGTGGGGCAGGTGGAATTGGAGGCCCAAGGGATTGTAATCGTTGATATTGACCGCCGTGAATGTAATCCTATGATGACTATCGGTACCAATGTTATAGAAAATTGTCTTGCAGAAGTTATTGTCTTGTTACAACAGGTAGCAGAAACCACTGGCTACAGTGAACAACGCGCCCTGCAAAAAGAAATCAGAGCTCTGATGCAGAGACAGCAGGTAGAGCTGACTGGTGGTGAAATTGGTCGTGTCACTGTGAGTGATTCAAACCCTATCGCGATACCCCCCAGGAGTGAGATGTTAATATGGTGTCGGGCAGCCATAGGCCTCAGGGGTAAGGACTACCAGGCCCTGGTAGAACCCGTGTATTCAGACAATAGGCCTACTCTTTTGACAGCCAGGGGGGTGGTCGACGTCCACCAGGGGAGGGTGCCCGTACATGTCCTTAATTGAGGAGAGGAAGAGGTCACCTCACCAAGTATGCCACGCTTGCCAAACTGTTCGCTGTCAATAATAGTGTGATACAGACACCTGAACCCTTGGCCCCGTCTAACCTGGCGGAGGACAATGGTTCTGCGGGGCACTCGAAAGATTGGTGTCGGGAATTGCATGTGGGAACTGACTCCACCCCATCCCATCAGAAACAGGGGGCCTACAGGGTGGTTCACGAGTACGAGCGGGTATTTAGCAAACACCCCTTAGATTTTGGACAGGTGAAAGGGATCCAACATCATATCCCCACGGGAGATCACCGGCCCATAAAGGAGAGATACCGCCCTGTACCTCCAGCTCATTACCAGTGTGCCAAGGACATGTTGCGAGAAATGAAGGAGGCTGGGGTGGTGAGAGACAGTTGTAGCCCCTGGGCAGCTCCATTAGTCCTTGTTAAAAAGAAAGATGGCACAATGAGGATGTGCGTTGATTACAGGCAGTTAAATCGCATTACACATAAGGATGCATACTCACTGCCCAGAATAGAAGAGTCTCTGGCTGCCTTAAAATCTGCTAACTACTTTTCTACCTTAGATCTCACCAGTGGGTACTGGCAGGCTCCCGTGGCAGAGGCGGACAAAGAGAAGACGGCCTTCACGACACCGATGGGTCTCTGCGAATTCAACTACATGCCCTTCGGATTGTGCAATGCCCCGGGGACGCTCCAGAGGATGATGGAGTGCTGTCTGGGGCACAAGAACTTTGAAACCGTACTGCTGTATTTGGATGATGTCATTGTCTTCTCTAAGACCTACGAAGACCATCTGAAGCACCTGGCTGAGGTGTTTGAAGCCCTGTCCAACTTTGGCTTAAAGGTGAAACCGTCCAAATGTCATCTGCTGAAACCCAAAGTGCAGTACCTGGGCCATGTGGTGAGCGCTGAAGGAGTAGCCCCAGACCCCGACAAGGTCACGGTGATCCAAGACTGGCCAAAGCCCAGCAACCTCCACGAAGTCCGGCAGTTCCTCGGGCTGGTCGGCTATTACCGAAGGTTCATCAAGGACTTCACCAAGAAGGCCGCGCCCTTGCAAGACCTGTTGGTGGGCCAATCAAAGAAGACCAAGGGGAAGAACGCCCCATTTGACTGGAACGAGGGGCTGGAAGGATCCTTCACTTGTTTGAAGTCAGCACTGACAGGAGAAGAGGTGCTGGCCTACCCCGAATACGACCAACCGTTTGTGCTGTACACGGATGCCAGCAATGTGGGATTGGGAGCCGTGCTATCCCAGGTCCAGAAAGGCAAGGAGAGGGTGATCGCTTACGCGAGCAGGAAGCTCCGCCCCACGGAAAGGAACCCTGACAACTACAGTTCCTTCAAACTGGAGTTCCTTGCCATCGTCTGGGCAGTGACAGAGAGGTTCAAACACTACCTGGCCTCGGCAAAATTTACCGTCTTCACGGATAATAATCTGCTGACGCACTTGGGTACAGCCAAACTCGGGCCTTGGAACAGCGGTGGATGGCCCGGCTGTCCAACTATGACTTCACCATCAAGTACCGGGCAGGACGCAAAAATGCAAACGCCGATGCCTTGTCCCGGATGCCCAATTTGCCAGAAACGGGGGAGGACCCGGAGGCACTTGAAGAGGTAGAGTTGCCTGCATTCCATCACCCCAAAGCCGCTCAGTACTCCCATCATGTGAAGAACCGGTACAAGAACCAACAGGATGCCACGCTGAATCCCCTGCCCCATCACGGATGGGCGGAGACCCAGGATGGTGACCCCGCGGTCCGTCGGGTGAAAGAGCTCCTGACGCAGGCAGGGTTGCACCCCAGCCCAGATGATCCACTTAAGACACGACAGCTGTGGAAGGGGAGAAACCAACTGTTTATCCATGATGGCAAGCTGTGCCGGAAGGGTATCGACCCACGTACTCATGAATTGGTATGGCAGATAGTGGTGCCGAGGCGAGATGCGCCCATGGTTCTGGGAGCCTACCACGATGGAGCCGGACACTTCGGATGGAAGAAGCTGGAGAGGCTACTCCGAGGGAGGTTCTATTGGATTGGCATGAAGGGAGCCATTGAGAAGTGGTGTCGGGAGTGCGGTCCATGTAGCCTACGTAGGAAGGACCGTGACAGCCAACGGGCTCCCTTGCAGCCCATCATCACCAAACGGCCACTCGAACTGGTCGCGCTGGATCATGTGAAGCTGACACCTAGCCGGTCAGGCTATATCTACGCTCTTACCATCCTGGATCACTACTCCAGATTTTTGGTGGTTGTACCTGTCAAGGATCTAACGGCCAGGACGGCTGCCAAGGCCTTCCAGCAGTACTTTTGTAGGCCCCATGGGTACCCAGAGAAGGTACTGACCGATCAGGGACCAGCATTCGAAGCAGAGGTGTTCCAAGAGTTCTGCCATCTGTACGGGTGTAAGAAGATCAGAACCGGTGTGTATACCATCCCCAAACCAACGGGATGTGTGAAAAGATGAACCAAGTGGTGATCGACTTACTGAAGACCTTACCCATAGAGGAGCGGAACCTGTGGCCAACAAAGTTGCCTGACTTGGTGGACATATACAATCATATCTGTTGTGAATTTGGTTTCTGGGCTTCCCCGGTGGTTTCTGGTGGTACTGCACTTGTGTGCTTCATCTCCTCTGTTCACCTGTTTCCATCAGGATGTGGGAGTTGTCTATTTAGCCTTGCTCCTCAGTCATTTCTATGCCGGCCAACAATGTTACCAGAAGCCTTTCTGTTGCATGTTCCTGCTCCTAGACTACTATCAGCTAAGTTGGACTTGTAGTCCTAAGATTGTTTTGCATTTTTGTTCCAGTTCTCTGTGTTTGAATATTTCTGAGGCTGGAAGCTCTTGTGAGCTGAAATTGCCACTCTGGTGTCATGAGTTGATATTAGAGTCTTAAAGTAATTTCAGGATGGTGTTTTGAAAGGGTTTTCAGCTGACTGTGAAGTTCCCTTTTCTGTCTTCCTACTATCTAGTAAGCGGACCTCAATTTGCTAAACCTATCTTCATACTTCGTATGTCAATTTCCTCTAAAATCACCGACAATATATGTGGGGGCTACTGTCTGCCTTTTGGGGAAAATTTCTCTAGAGGTAAGCCAGGTCTGTATTTTCCTCTGCTAGGGTCAGTGTTATGACCCCAATGGCGAGGGTCTCAGAGGAACGTGGAAGTCTGCAGAATACAAAAATCCAGCTCATAGGGCAGTGGTAACTGGGTTGACCATATATCTACTCCTAACGCCAACACTAGAAGTAGCCGGGGATCATTCCTACGTTGATTCTAGATGACACACGCCAGCCGGAGAATCTAGCTACCCCTAGTAGAGGAAAACAAAAGACCTTTCTTGCCTCCAGAGAAGGGGACCCCAAAGCTGGATAGAAGCCCCCCACAAATAATGACGGTGAGGTAAGAGGAAATGACAAACACAGAAATGAACCAGGTTTAGCACAGAGAGGCCCGCTTACTGATAGCAGAATAAAGAAAGGTAACTTATATGGTCAACAAAAACCCTATCAAAATCCACACTGGAAATTCAAGAACCCCCGAACCGTCTAACGGTCCGGGGGGAGAACACCAGCCCCCTAGAGCTTCCAGCAAAGGTCAGGATATAGATTTGGAACAAGCTGGACAAAAATACAAAACCAAAACAAATAGCAAAAAGCAAAAGGCAGACTTAGCTGATATAACTGGAACCAGGATCAGTAGACAAGAGCACAGCAGACTAGCTCTGATAACTACGTTGCCAGGCATTGAACTGAAGGTCCAGGGAGCTTATATAGCAACACCCCTAACTAACGACCCAGGTGCGGATAAAAGGAATGACAGAAAAACCAGAGTCAAAAAACTAGTAACCACTAGAGGGAGCAAAAAGCAAATTCACAACAGTACCCCCCCCTTAGTGAGGGGTCACCGAACCCTCACCACGACCACCAGGGCGATCAGGATGAGCGGCATGAAAGGCACGAACTAAATCGGCCGCATGAACATCAGAGGCGACCACCCAGGAATTATCCTCCTGACCATAGCCCTTCCACTTGACCAGGTACTGAAGTCTCCGCCTGGAGAGGCGAGAATCCAAGATCTTCTCCACCACGTACTCCAACTCGCCCTCAACCAACACCGGAGCAGGAGGCTCAGCAGAAGGAACTACAGGCACAATGTACCGCCGCAACAAGGACCTATGAAATACATTGTGAATAGCAAACGACACAGGAAGATCCAGACGAAAAGATACAGGATTAAGGATTTCCAATATCTTGTAAGGCCCAATAAAACGAGGTTTAAATTTGGGAGAGGAGACCTTCATAGGAACAAAGCGGGAAGAAAGCCATACCAAATCCCCAACGCGTAGTCGGGGACCCACACCGCGGCGGCGGTTGGCAAAGCGCTGAGCCTTCTCCTGTGACAACTTCAAGTTGTCCACCACATGATTCCAGATCTGCTGCAACCTATCCACCACAGAATCCACCCCAGGACAGTCAGAAGGCTCCACATGACCCGAAGAAAAGCGAGGATGGAAACCAGAGTTGCAGAAAAAAGGCGAAACCAAGGTGGCGGAACTAGCCCGATTATTAAGGGCAAACTCAGCCAACGGCAAGAATGTCACCCAATCGTCCTGATCAGCAGAGACAAAACACCTCAAATAAGCCTCCAAAGTCTGATTGGTTCGCTCCGTCTGTCCATTAGTCTGAGGATGGAAAGCAGACGAAAACGACAAATCAATGCCCATCCTACTACAAAAGGATCGCCAGAACCTGGAAACGAACTGGGATCCTCTGTCTGACACAATATTCTCAGGGATGCCGTGCAAACGAACCACGTTCTGGAAAAATACAGGAACCAGATCGGAAGAGGAAGGCAGCTTAGGCAAAGGAACCAAATGGACCATCTTGGAGAAGCGATCACAAATCACCCAGATAACGGACATGCCCTGAGATAGCGGAAGATCAGAAATGAAATCCATGGAGATATGTGTCCAAGGTCTCTTCGGGACAGGCAAGGGCAAGAGCAAACCGCTGGCACGAGAACAGCAAGGCTTAGCTCGAGCACAAGTCCCACAGGACTGCACAAATGACCGCACATCCCTTGACAAGGAAGGCCACCAAAAGGACCTGGCCACCAGATCTCTGGTGCCAAAAATTCCCGGGTGACCTGCCAACACCGAGGAATGAACCTCGGAAATGACTCTGCTGGTCCACTTATCCGGGACAAACAGTCTGTCAGGTGGACAAGACTCAGGCCTATCAGCCTGAAATCTCTGCAACACACGTCGCAGATCCGGAGAAATAGCTGACAAGATAACTCCATCTTTAAGAATACCAACAGGATCAGCGACTCCAGGAGCATCAGGCACAAAGCTCCTAGAAAGAGCATCGGCCTTCACATTCTTTGAACCTGGTAAATACGAGACAACAAAATCAAAGCGGGAGAAAAACAATGACCAGCGGGCCTGCCTCGGATTAAGGCGTTTAGCAGACTCGAGATACATCAGATTTTTGTGATCAGTCAAGACCACCACACGATGCTTAGCACCCTCGAGCCAATGACGCCACTCCTCAAATGCCCATTTCATGGCCAACAACTCCCGATTGCCCACATCATAATTTCGCTCGGCAGGCGAAAACTTCCTAGAGAAAAAGGCACAAGGTTTCATAACAGAGCAACCAGGGCCTCTCTGCGACAAAACGGCCCCTGCCCCAATCTCCGAAGCATCCACCTCAACCTGAAAGGGAAGTGAGACGTCAGGCTGGCACAAAACAGGCGCCGAAGTAAACCGGCGTTTCAACTCCTGGAAAGCCTCCACGGCAGCAGGAGCCCAGTTAGCTACATCGGAGCCCTTCTTGGTCATATCCGTCAAAGGTTTCACAATGCTAGAAAAATTAGCGATAAAACGACGGTAGAAATTAGCGAAGCCCAAGAACTTCTGAAGACTCTTAACTGACGAGGGCTGAGTCCAATCAAGAATAGCTCGGACCTTGACTGGGTCCATCTCCACAGCAGAAGGGGAAAAAATGAACCCCAAAAAGGGAACCTTCTGCACACCAAAGAGACACTTTGAGCCCTTGACAAACAAAGAATTTTCACGCAAAATTTTAAAGACCAACCTGACCTGCTCCACATGCGAATCCCAATTATCAGAAAAAACCAAAATATCATCCAGATAAACAATCAAAAATTTATCCAGATACTTCCGGAAAATGTCATGCATAAAGGACTGAAAAACTGAAGGCGCATTGGAGAGCCCAAAAGGCATCACCAAGTACTCAAAATGACCTTCGGGCGTATTGAATGCGGTTTTCCATTCATCACCTTGCTTAATGCGCACAAGGTTGTACGCACCACGAAGGTCTATCTTGGTGAACCACTTGGCACCCTTAATCCGGGCAAACAAGTCAGACAACAGCGGTAAAGGATACTGAAATTTGACAGTGATCTTATTTAAAAGCCGATAATCAATACAAGGTCTCAAAGATCCGTCCTTTTTTGCCACAAAAAAGAATCCCGCACCAAGAGGGGAAGAAGACGGACGAATATGTCCTTTCTCCAGAGACTCCTTGATATATGAACGCATAGCGGTATGTTCAGGTACCGACAGATTAAACAGTCTTCCCTTAGGAAATTTACTGCCTGGGATCAAATCTATAGCACAGTCACAGTCCCTATGAGGAGGCAGTGCACTGGACTCAGACTCACTGAAGACATCCTGATAATCAGACAAATACTCCGGAACTTCCGAAGGCGTAGAAGAAGCAATAGACACAGGCAGGGAATCCCCATGAATACCACGACAGCCCCAACTTGAGACTGACATAGCCTTCCAGTCCAGGACTGGATTATGGGTCTGTAACCATGGCAGCCCTAAAACGACCAAATCATGCATTTTATGTAAAACCAGGAAACGTATCACCTCGCGGTGTTCAGGAGTCATGCACATGGTAACCTGTGTCCAATACTGCGGTTTATTTGCTGCCAATGGTGTAGCATCAATACCCCTAAGAGGAATAGGATTTTCTAATGGTTCAAGAGTAAAACCACAGCGCTTAGCAAATGAGAGATCCATGAGACTCAGGGCAGCACCTGAATCTACAAACGCCATGACAGGATAAGATGACAGTGAGCAAATCAAAGTTACAGACAGAATAAATTTAGGTTGCAAATTACCAACGGTGACAGGACTAACAACCTTAGCTATACGTTTAGAGCATGCTGAGATAACATGTGTAGAATCACCACAGTAGTAGCACAAGCCATTCCGGCGTCTATGAATTTTCCGCTCATTTCTAGTCAGGATTCTATCACATTGCATTAAATCAGGTGTCTGTTCAGACAACACCATGAGGGAATTTGCGGTTTTTCTATCACATTGCACCGAATTAGGTGTCTGTTCAGACAACACCATGAGGGAATTTGCGGTTTTGCGCTCCCGCAACCGCCGGTCAATTTGAATAGCCAGTGCCATAGTATCATTCAGACCTGTGGGAATGGGAAAACCCACCATAACATTCTTAATGGCTTCAGAAAGGCCATTTCTAAAATTAGCGGCCAGTGCACACTCGTTCCAATGTGTCAGCACGGACCATTTCCGAAATTTTTGGCAATACACTTCAGCCTCGTCCTGCCCCTGAGACATAGCCAGCAAGGCCTTTTCTGCCTGAATCTCAAGATTGGGTTCCTCATAAAGTAAACCGAGCGCCAGAAAAAACGCATCAAGATCAGCCAATGCCGGATCTCCTGGCGCCAGCGAAAAAGCCCAATCCTGAGGGTCGCCCCGTAAGAACGAAATAACAATTTTTACTTGCTGAGCAGAATCTCCAGATGAACAGGGTCTCAGGGACAGAAACAATTTACAATTATTCACGAAATTCCTAAACTTAAACCTGTCTCCGGAAAACAGTTCAGGAATCGGTATTTTAGGTTCTGACCTAGGATTTCTGATAACATAGTCTTGTATGCCCTGCACACGAGTAGCCAGCTGGTCCACACTTGTAATCAAGGTCTGGACATTCATGTCTGCAGCAAGCATAGCCACTCTGAGGTAAAGGGGAAGAAGAAAAAAAAAAAAACTCAGAATCTTCTTTCTTATAATCCCTCTTCTGCAATGCATTAAACATTTAATACTGGCTTGGCAAACTGTTATGACCCCAATGGCGAGGGTCTCAGAGGAACGTGGAAGTCTGCAGAATACAAAAATCCAGCTCATAGGGCAGTGGTAACTGGGTTGACCATATATCTACTCCTAACGCCAACACTAGAAGTAGCCGGGGATCATTCCTACGTTGATTCTAGATGACACGCGCCAGCCGGAGAATCTAGCTACCCCTAGTAGAGGAAAACAAAAGACCTTTCTTGCCTCCAGAGAAGGGGACCCCAAAGCTGGATAGAAGCCCCCCACAAATAATGACGGTGAGGTAAGAGGAAATGACAAACACAGAAATGAACCAGGTTTAGCACAGAGAGGCCCGCTTACTGATAGCAGAATAAAGAAAGGTAACTTATATGGTCAACAAAAACCCTATCAAAATCCACACTGGAAATTCAAGAACCCCCGAACCGTCTAACGGTCCGGGGGGAGAACACCAGCCCCCTAGAGCTTCCAGCAAAGGTCAGGATATAGATTTGGAACAAGCTGGACAAAAATACAAAACCAAAACAAATAGCAAAAAGCAAAAGGCAGACTTAGCTGATATAACTGGAACCAGGATCAGTAGACAAGAGCACAGCAGACTAGCTCTGATAACTACGTTGCCAGGCATTGAACTGAAGGTCCAGGGAGCTTATATAGCAACACCCCTAACTAACGACCCAGGTGCGGATAAAAGGAATGACAGAAAAACCAGAGTCAAAAAACTAGTAACCACTAGAGGGAGCAAAAAGCAAATTCACAACAGGTCAGTCAGTCCTCCGGCTGGCGCTGGGCGTCTAGGGATAAAACGTAGGCACGCTACCCGGCCACTGTTAGTTGTGCGGTAGGTTTAGCTCACAGTCAGCTCGAGTTCCCATCTTCCAAGAGCTAGTCCTTTTGTATGCTTTACTACGGTCTCTTGCCATTGAGAACCATGACAGTTTGGCCGGCCAAGGGTTAAAATAATTGGCAGAAGAAAGGAGAGAAAAGAAGTCTGCAGAGAATTTTTTTTTTTTTTTTTCCTGAGTTTGCTCATTAGTTGATTCACTTGCATCTCTGCTTACTGCAGCCTTCGTCTCTCTCTCCTTCTAATCCTTGAATAGTTCTGATTTCACCTGATTAAAATGGATCCTCAGAGTTTAGCTATAGGTTTGGATAATCTCGCTATGAAGGTTCAAAGTTTACAGGATTTTGTAATTCATGCTCCTATATCTGAACCTAGAATTCCTTTACCTGAATTTTTCTCCGGGGATAGATCTCGCTTCCAGAATTTCAAACATAATTGTAAATTATTTTTGTCTCTGAGATCTCGCTCCGCTGGAGATCCTGCACAGCAGGTCAGGATTGTAATTTCCTTGCTCCGGGGCGACCCTCAGGATTGGGCATTTGCTTTGGCACCAGGGGATCCTGCGTTGCTCAATGTGGATGCGTTTTTCCTGGCTTTGGGGTTGCTTTATGAGGAACCTCATTTAGAGATTCAGGCTGAAAAAGCCTTGATGGCCCTGTCTCAAGGGCAAGATGAGGCTGAAATATACTGCCAAAAATTTCGTAAGTGGTCTGTGCTTACTCAGTGGAATGAGTGCGCCCTGGCGGCGAATTTCAGAGAGGGTCTCTCTGATGCCATTAAAGATGTTATGGTGGGGTTCCCTGTGCCTACAGGTCTGAATGAGTCCATGACAATGGCTATTCAGATTGATCGGCGTTTGCGGGAGCGCAAACCTGTGCACCATTTGGCGGTGTCTACTGAGAAGGCGCCAGAGATTATGCAATGTGATAGAATTCTGTCCAGAAGCGAACGACAGAATTTTAGGCGGAAAAATGGGTTATGCTTCTATTGTGGTGATTCAACTCATGTTATATCAGCATGCTCTAAACGTACTAAGAAGCTTGATAAGTCTGTTTCAATTGGCACTTTACAGTCTAAGTTTATTCTATCTGTGACCCTGATTTGCTCTTTATCGTCTATTACCGCGGACGCCTATGTCGACTCTGGCGCTGCTTTGAGTCTTATGGATTGGTCCTTTGCCAAACGCTGTGGGTTTAATTTAGAGCCTCTGGAAGTTCCTATACCTCTGAAGGGTATTGACTCCACGCCATTGGCTAGTAATAAACCACAATACTGGACACAAGTAACTATGCGCATTAATCCGGATCACCAGGAGATTATTCGCTTCCTTGTGTTGTATAATCTACATGATGTGTTGGTGCTTGGATTGCCATGGCTGCAATCTCATAACCCAGTCCTCGACTGGAAAGCAATGTCTGTGTTAAGCTGGGGATGTCAGGGGACTCATGGGGACGTACCTTTGGTTTCCATTTCGTCATCTATTCCCTCTGAGATTCCGGAATTTTTATCTGATTATCGTGACGTTTTTGAGGAGCCTAAACTTGGTTCACTACCTCCGCACAGAGATTGCGATTGTACTATAGATCTGATTCCGGGCAGTAAGTTTCCAAGGGGTCATTTATTTAATCTATCTGTGCCTGAACATGCTGCTATGCGGGAATATATTAAGGAGTCCTTGGAAAAGGGACATATTCGTCCTTCGTCATCTCCCTTAGGAGCCGGTTTTTTCTTTGTATCTAAAAAAGATGGCTCTTTGAGGCCGTGTATTGATTATCGGCTTTTGAATAAAATCACGGTTAAATGTCAGTATCCTTTGCCACTGCTTACTGATTTGTTTGCTCGAATAAAGGGGGCCAGGTGGTTCTCTAAGATTGATCTTCGTGGGGCGTATAATTTAGTGCGAATTAAGCAGGGGGATGAGTGGAAAACCGCATTTAATACGCCTGAGGGCCATTTTGAGTATTTGGTAATGCCTTTTGGTCTTTCAAATGCCCCTTCAGTCTTTCAGTCTTTTATGCATGACATTTTCCGTGAATATTTGGATAAATTTATGATTGTGTATCTGGATGATATTTTGATTTTTTCGGATGACTGGGACTCTCATGTCCAACAGGTCAGGAGGGTTTTTCAGGTTTTGCGCTCTAATTCCTTGTGTGTAAAGGGTTCTAAGTGTGTTTTTGGGGTTCAAAAGATTTCGTTTTTGGGGTACATTTTTTCCCCCTCTTCCATTGAGATAGACCCTGTCAAGGTTCAGGCTATTTGTGATTGGACGCAACCCTCTTCTCTTAAGAGCCTTCAGAAGTTTTTGGGCTTTGCTAATTTTTATCGTCGATTTATAACTGGTTTTTCTGATGTTGCTAAGCCGTTGACTGATTTGACTAAGAAGGGTGCTGATGTTGCTGATTGGTCCCCTGCTGCTGTGGAGGCCTTTCGGGAGCTTAAGCGCCGCTTTTCTTCCGCCCCTGTATTGCGTCAGCCTGATGTTACTCTTCCTTTTCAGGTTGAGGTCGACGCTTCAGAAATCGGAGCTGGGGCGGTTTTGTCGCAGAAAAGTTCCGACTGCTCCGTGATGAGACCTTGCGCGTTCTTTTCTCGTAAATTTTCGCCCGCTGAGCGAAATTATGATATTGGTAATCGGGAGCTCTTGGCTATGAAGTGGGCTTTTGAGGAGTGGCGTCATTGGCTTGAGGGGGCTAGACATCAGGTGGTGGTATTGACCGACCACAAGAATTTGATTTATCTTGAGTCTGCCAGGCGCCTGAATCCTAGACAGGCGCGCTGGTCGTTATTTTTCTCTCGGTTTAATTTTGTGGTTTCTTACCTACCGGGTTCTAAAAATGTGAAGGCGGATGCCCTTTCTAGGAGTTTTGAGCCTGATTCCCCTGGTAATTCTGAACCTACAGGTATCCTTAAGGATGGAGTGATATTATCTGCTGTTTCCCCAGGCTTGCGACGGGTCTTGCAGGAGTTTCAGGCGGATAGACCTGATCGTTGCCCGCCTGGTAGACTGTTTGTTCCGGATGATTGGACCAGTAGAGTCATCTCGGAGGTCCATTCTTCTGCGTTAGCTGGTCATCCTGGAATCTTTGGTACCAGGGATTTGGTGGCTAGGTCCTTCTGGTGGCCTTCCCTGTCGCGAGATGTGCGAGGTTTTGTGCAGTCTTGTGATGTTTGTGCTCGGGCCAAGCCTTGTTGTTCTCGGGCTAGTGGATTGTTGTTATCTTTGCCTATTCCGAAGAGGCCTTGGACTCACATCTCCATGGATTTTATTTCTGATCTCCCTGTTTCTCAGAAGATGTCTGTCATCTGGGTGGTGTGTGACCGTTTCTCTAAGATGGTCCATTTGGTCCCCTTGCCTAAATTGCCTTCCTCATCCGAGCTGGTTCCTCTGTTTTTTCAAAATGTGGTTCGCTTGCATGGTATTCCGGAGAATATCGTTTCTGACAGGGGAACCCAATTCGTGTCTAGATTTTGGCGAGCGTTCTGTGCTAGGATGGGCATTGATTTGTCTTTTTCGTCTGCTTTCCATCCTCAGACTAATGGCCAGACCGAGCGAACTAATCAGACCTTGGAGACTTATTTGAGGTGTTTTGTGTCTGCGGATCAGGATGATTGGGTTGCCTTTTTGCCCTTGGCGGAGTTTGCCCTCAATAACCGGGCTAGTTCTGCCACCTTGGTTTCTCCTTTCTTCTGTAATTCGGGGTTTCATCCTCGTTTCTCTTCCGGTCAGGTGGAGTCTTCGGATTGTCCTGGAGTGGATGCTGTGGTGGAGAGGTTGCATCAGATTTGGGGGCATGTGGTGGACAATTTGAAGTTGTCCCAGGAGAAGACTCAGCAGTTTGCCAACCGCCGTCGTCGTGCTGGTCCTCGTCTTTGTGTTGGGGACTTGGTGTGGTTGTCTTCTCGTTTTGTCCCTATGAAGGTTTCTTCTCCTAAGTTTAAGCCTCGGTTCATCGGCCCGTACAAGATATTGGAGATTCTTAACCCTGTGTCCTTTCGTTTGGACCTCCCTGCATCTTTTTCTATTCATAATGTCTTCCATCGGTCATTGTTGCGCAGGTATGAGGTACCGGTTGTGCCTTCCGTTGAGCCTCCTGCTCCGGTGTTGGTTGAGGGTGAGTTGGAGTACGTTGTCGAGAAGATCTTGGACTCCCGTGTTTCCAGACGGAGACTTCAGTATTTGGTCAAGTGGAAGGGCTACGGTCAGGAGGATAACTCTTGGGTGACTGCCTCTGATGTTCATGCCTCCGATTTGGTCCGTGCCTTTCATAGGGCTCATCCTGATCGCCCTGGTGGTTCTGGTGAGGGTTCGGTGCCCCCTCCTTGAGGGGGGGGGTACTGTTGTGAATTTGGTTTCTGGGCTTCCCCGGTGGTTTCTGGTGGTACTGCACTTGTGTGCTTCATCTCCTCTGTTCACCTGTTTCCATCAGGATGTGGGAGTTGTCTATTTAGCCTTGCTCCTCAGTCATTTCTATGCCGGCCAACAATGTTACCAGAAGCCTTTCTGTTGCATGTTCCTGCTCCTAGACTACTATCAGCTAAGTTGGACTTGTAGTCCTAAGATTGTTTTGCATTTTTGTTCCAGTTCTCTGTGTTTGAATATTTCTGAGGCTGGAAGCTCTTGTGAGCTGAAATTGCCACTCTGGTGTCATGAGTTGATATTAGAGTCTTAAAGTAATTTCAGGATGGTGTTTTGAAAGGGTTTTCAGCTGACTGTGAAGTTCCCTTTTCTGTCTTCCTACTATCTAGTAAGCGGACCTCAATTTGCTAAACCTATCTTCATACTTCGTATGTCAATTTCCTCTAAAATCACCGACAATATATGTGGGGGCTACTGTCTGCCTTTTGGGGAAAATTTCTCTAGAGGTAAGCCAGGTCTGTATTTTCCTCTGCTAGGGTCAGTCAGTCCTCCGGCTGGCGCTGGGCGTCTAGGGATAAAACGTAGGCACGCTACCCGGCCACTGTTAGTTGTGCGGTAGGTTTAGCTCACAGTCAGCTCGAGTTCCCATCTTCCAAGAGCTAGTCCTTTTGTATGCTTTACTACGATCTCTTGCCATTGAGAACCATGACACATATCCCAGTAAATTCCACCAACTGCACTCCAGCGTACCTGATGCGAGGAAGATCTAGCAAGTTACCCGTTGACCTGGACATGGGGGTCCTAGTCCCCGAAGATACCTCGCCGGATGCAGTTTGGGATGCAGAAAGGCAGCGAAGGTACCGCAAAGTGCAGGAATGCGTGGAAAGAAGTCTCGCCCAGGCTAGACAAAAACAAGAAAGAGACTACAACCAGCATGCTCCTGCGATTCCCTTGTCACCCGGTGAGCACGTACTCAAACAAAAGAGGAGGCTACACAAACTCGACGACCAATGGGAAGCAGAACCGTATACCGTCCTGCCATCCGATTTCGACAACACGAAGGTTTGTGTCATCAGCAAGGATGGAGGGGAGACCTCGACGGCGATATCCAGGGACCACCTTAAAGTCTGCCCTGATAGGTTGAGAGAGAGGGAAACGGATTCAGGAACCTCCCCACCTGTAGAAAAGGAGAAGATGATACACACGGTTCTTGGCGATTTTCCCCAGTCCTGGACTCAGATAAATCAGGCCATCGTGGTACCTGTTCTAACGATCTGCCAGCCGGACCCACCAGAACTAATTGTGGTGCCAGATCCTCCAGGCCCGCAATCTCAGCAAGCCTTGCCTGAGGATGCCATGCCAACCGTTGAACCGGCAAATCCTCCCTCTGCTATCGGCGAATCTGCCGTACCCACTGTTGGTAGCAGCAGCCCTGAGAGCTCCAGCCTGCCAGTGCTACCTAGGCTCACTAGAAGCGTAGCTAGAAGACAGTGCACTACACCAGCGGTAGCCCTGTTAGGCCAATAGCAACCCCTGCGCTGCGAAGGTCTACACGCAGCACCAAGAATCAAACTCCCCTCCGCTACAAAACTTGGAGGTATTAGTGAGGGCTGCTATTTAGTTGAAAATGTTTGTGTGCATATCTTTTGTTACAGGTTTTAAAATGGACAACGGAGTAATGGACAGTGAATTGCTCAAAAAAAAAAACCTTCTAAAAGGGGACCCCTTTGTTTACCCGGGGTCCCCGTTGTTTCAACCACTGAACTGAGAGTCATAAACTGTGCATAACCTAACTTTCGCAACGTTCAAGAGTCCTCACCTCCCATAAAGGGAAGCACTGTTATGTTTAATTGTTTACAATATTTCAAAATTTTGTGTGTTTTCTGTTAACATGTATTGCTGTTCTTGTTTTCCCAGTCCGGGAGTACTGGATTTAACCGGGGGGGAGTGCAGTGCCCCAGAGTCCTGGTCGCTGCAGTAACGTCGCTCTGCCACTAAGGGGAGTGATGTTACGTCTGATTGCACTAAGGGAGTTCACCTGACCAGGTAACATACACACTACACTTCACACTCCGGCCACCAGGGGGAGTGGTTCTATCTAGTAGGCCACTCCTCACACTCTGGTAAAACTGGGGGTTGGACAGGAAGACAGAGAGAAGTAACAGGGAAGAGCTAGAGAGAGGACCTGTCAGGGATGGGATCCTGACAGATTCCTAAGGAAGGACAAAAAGTGAGAAAACGGGAATACAGCAAAGAGGCGATAGGACCAGAAGGAGTCGTGCTGTAAGATCGAGGCAACATCCTTCTGAGGCGCAAACAGTCGGTGGCCGGAACGCCGAGCAAAGTAAGAGACTCTAAGCATTACTGCAAACCACGGCAGGATAGCCAATTATAGGTTGGCTGTCTCACCCAAATCACCTAAGCAGACAACGGAGGCAGCTGTGGGAGAGGGGCGACTCTAGGGTCCCGGAAGAACTCCAGGCCTACCCCGTCATACGGGTGCGTCCTAACCATATCATCTGGGGGACGGAGAGAACGAACATCAGAGACAGACAGAATCAGTTGTGAGGACTATCCCGGGGTGCTCAGCAGGGAAGGACTACAACACACAGGCGCTAGAAGGTAGACGCTGATTCCCACCTGTTAAGGAGACTCCAGATGTGCCTTCGGACTGGCTGGTCTCAGACAGCCCTGTTAACAGTGCTCTGGATTGAGTACCTCGAGACCTTCAGTAAAGAGGTAAAGAGACTGCAACTCTGTGTCCTCGTTATTCATCGCACCCCACACCCCAACATCGTCACGTTCTATCTTCGCTGGACGCCCCTCAGCAGGGTCACGGACCGGGTCTAGCCACCGTGACCACCCCAGAACTGAGACACAGAGGCCCGGTACCGGGTGCCCCTCAGCCCTGCGGCAGTGGGGGTGCTCCAGATGCAGCAATCTTGGAATTGCCAAACTTTTGAAGTGTGATCACCGAACAATCAAGCGTTTCATGGCAAATAGCCAACAGGCTCGTAAGAAGCATGTTGGGCAAAAAAGGCACAAAATAACTGCCCACGAATTGAGGAAAATCAAGCGTGAAGCTGTCAAGATGCCATTTGCCACCAGTTTTGCCATATTTCAGAGCTGCAACGTTACTGGAGTAACAAAAAGCACAAAGTGTGCGATACTCAGGGACATGGCCAAGGTAGGGAAGGCTGAAAAACGACCACCTTTGAACAAGAAACATAAGATAAATCGTCAAGACTGGGCCAAGAAATATCTTAAGACTGACTTTTCAAAGGTTTTATGGACTGATGAAATGAGAATGACTCTTGATGGGCCAGATGGATGGGCCAGAGGCTGGATCAGTAAAGGGCAGAGAGCTCCACTCCGACTCAGACGCCAGCATACTGGTATGGGCTGGTATCATCAAAGATGAACTTGTGGGACCTTTTCGGGTTGAGGATAGAGTGAAGCTCAACTCTCAGACCTACTGCTAGTTTCTGGAAGACAACTTCTTTAAGCAGTGGTACAGGGAGAAGTCGGTAATGTTCAAGAAAAACATGATTTTCATGCAGGACAATGCTCCATCACATGCCTCCAACTACTCCACAGCGTGGCTGGCTAGTAAAGGTTTCAAAGAATAAAAAATAATGAAATAGCCCTCTTGTTCACCTGATCTGAACCCCATATAGAACCTGTGGTCCCTCATAAAATGTGAGATCTACAGGGAGGGAAAACAGTACACCTCTCGAAACAGTTGTCAGGGAGGCTGTGGTGGCTGCTGCACGCAATGTTGATTGTAAATAGATCAAGCAACTGACAGAATCTATGGATGGAAGGCTGCTGAGTATCATCATAAAGAAAGGTGGCTATATTGGTCACTAATTTTTTGGGGTTTTGTTTTTGCATGTCAGAAATGTTTATTTCTAAATTTTGTGCAGTTATATTGGTTTACCTGGTGAAAATAAACAAGTGAGATGGGAATATATTTGGTTTTTATTAAGTTGCCTAATAATTCTGCACAGTAATAGTTACCTGCACAAATAGATATCCTCCTATGATAGCCAAATCTAAAAAAATCCCACTCCAACTTCCTAAAATATTAAGCTTTGATATTTATGAGTCTTTTGGTTTGTTTGAGAACATAGTTATTGATCAATAATAAAAATAATCCTCTAAAATACAACTTGCCTAATAATTCTGCACACAGTGTATATGTACAGTATATATTACAGGTCACACACTTGTGGAGGGATCATGAAGTAGCTTGAAGAATGGTGAGCAACTTTGAAAAGGCTAAACTTGGGTTGAGTAAATGACTGAGCAGGTTTCATCATTATTATTATTATTATTATTATTATTATTATTATTATTTATTTATATATATAGCACCATTGATTCCATGGTGCTGTGCATGAGAAGGGGTTACATACAAATTACAGATATCGTTTACAGTAAGCAAACTAACAATTACAGACTGATACAGAGGGGTGACGACCCTGCCCTTGCAGGCTTACATTCTACAGGATTGTGGGGATGGAGACAATAGATTGAGGGTTGTAGGAGCTCCGGTGTTGGTGAGGTGGTAGCTTCAGTAGTGGTGAGGAAGCAGCGGGGTCAGTGCAGGCTGTAGGCTTTCCTGAAGAGGTGGGTTTTCAGGTTCCGTCTGAAGGATCCGAATGTGGTTGATAGTCGGATGTGTTGGGGCAAAGAATTCCAGAGGATGGGGGATATTCTGGAGAAGTCTTGGAGGCGGTTGGGTGAGGAGCCGATAAGTGTGAAGGAGAGAAGGAGGTCTTGGGAGGACTGGAGATTACGTGAGGGAAGATATCGGGAGATTAGTTCAGAGATATATGGAGGAGACAGGTTACGCATGGCTTTGTAGGTCAGTATTAGTAATTTGAACTGGATACGCTGAGGGAATGGGAGCCAGTGAAGAGATTTGCAGAGAGGGGAAGTGGAGGAGTAGCGAGGAGAGAGATGAATTAGTGGGGCAGCAGAGTTAAGGATGGACTGGAGAGGTGCAAGGGTGTTAGCAGGGAGACCACAGAAAAGGATGTTGCAGTAGTCAAGGTGGGAGATGATAAGGGCATGCGCAAGCATTTTAGTAGATTGACAGTTGGGGAAAGGACGGATTCTGGATATATTTTTGAGCTGGAAGCGACAGGAGGTGGAAAGAGCTTGGATGTGCAGTTTGAAGGACAGGTCAGAGTCAAGGGTTACTCCTGTAGCGCCCCCACTGCCGCAGGGCCGAGGGGTACCCGGTACCGGGCCTGCGAGTCTCTGCTCTGGGGTTGTCACGGCGGCTAGGCCCAGTCCATGACCCTGCTGTGGGGTGCACAGTGAAAGATATGATGGATAATGGTGGTAGTAGTGATGTTGTAGTAGTGAGGCTGTGGTGGTGCGGTGCAGTAAATAACGAGGACACCAGGTTGCAGTCTCTTTACCTCTTTACTGAAGATCTCTGGGTCCTCAGTCCGGAACACGGTTCACCAGGCTGCGCAAGTCCGGCCGGTCCAATGGCACCTCCAGAGTTCTCTTCACAGGTGGAAATCGGTGCCTTCCTTCTAGCGCTATGTGTTGTGGTCCTTCCCTGCTGTGCTTACGGAAAGTCCCCCACAACTGTTGTGTCTGTTTCTTAAGTTCCCTCACAACTCGATTAGATGATGTTCTGCTAATCCTCCGTCCCTCCCTGATGTTCTGGTTGGAACGGCACCCGTTTGACGGGTAGGCTCGGAGCTCTTCCGGGACCCTAGAGTCGCCCCTCTCCACAGGTTGCCCCCCAAGACTGCATAGGTGATTTAAGGTAGACAGCCCGCCTTAAACTGACTGTCCTGCCGCTGTTTGGAGTATTGCTTGAAGCTGAATGTTATGATACTCCCTCGGCGTTCCGGCCACCGGTAGTGCGCCTCAGTAGGATGTTGCTTCAATCTTACAGCACGACTCCTACTGGTATTTCTCCTTTTGCGTGATCTCGTGTCTCACTCAGCACAATCTATCTCTCTTCTAATCCTTCCTTGGGCACCGCCGCTACCCGGAGCAGGCACGGTCCCGTTACGTTCGTTCAAGTTGCCAAGCCTCTGTCAGGATCCCACCCCTGACAGAGACCCTACTGTATCTTCCCCTGCAACACTCTCTTCCACAAGGTGTTGCCTGGTTCCAACCCAGTCAGCTTTCTCCTCTAACTTCCTGCCTGACCCCCAGTTTACCCACTATGGTGGGGAGTGGCCTAGTGAATAGAACCCTTAGCTCCCCCCGGAGGCCCGGCTGTGAAATGTATTGGTGTCTGTGATACCTGATCAGATGAACTCCTTCAGTGCCATCAGACGCACCATAGCTCCCCATAGTGGCGGAGCCACAGTACTGCAACGACCAGGACTCTGGGGCGCTGCACTCCGAGGCAGCGGACTTGAGTTTGAGGAAGCGAGAGGAGAAGAAGGAGGATATGGCTGATAGACACTCCAGGTTTCTGGACAGCAGAGAGGTGACGTCTGGGCCAGAAAGGTAAATCTGAGTGTCATCAGCATAAAGGTGGTACTGGAATCCATGGGACTTTATGAGTTGTCCCAGGCCAAGTGTGTAGATTGAGAAGAGTAGGGGTCCTAGAACAGAGCCTTGGAGGACTCCAACAGAGAGAGGGTGGGATGAGGAGGTAGTTTGGGAGTGGGAGATGCTGAATGTGCGGTTGGAAAGGTATGAGGAGATCCAGGATAGGGCGAGGTCTTTGATGCCAAAGGAGGAGAGGATTTGTAGTAGGAGGCAGTGGTCAACTGTGTCAAAAGCAGAGGACAGGTCTAGAAGGAGGAGTACAGAGTATTGTTTGTTAGCTTTGGCTGTAAGGAGGTCATTAGTGATTTTGGTCAGGGCTGTCTCAGTTGAGTGATGGGGCGGAAACCAGATTGTAGATTGTCAAAGAGCAAGTTAGATGAGAGGTGGGAGGAAAGTTCAGCAAGGACATGCTGCTCCAGAAGTTTGGAAGCGAATGGGAGCAGCGATATTGGGCGATAGCTGGACATAGCTGTTTGGTCCAGGGTTGGCTATTTAAGGATAGGCGTGATTGTGGCATGTTTGAAAGCAGAAGGGAAGGTGCCAGAAGTTAGTGATAGGTTGAAGAGGTGGGTTAGGGATGGGAAAAGCGTAGTGGTGAGGTTGGGGAGAAGGTGGGATTGGATGGGGTCAAGCGCACAGGTGGCGAGGTGCAATTTGGAGAGGAGACAATTAAGCCCCCCTTCAGTGATCTTGGAGAGGGAGATTATGGGGTTTGGGCATTGGTCTGGTATACAAAGGGGTTGTGGTGGTTGAACAATGAAGACTTGCCTTGTTTGGTAGATCTTATTTTAAAAGTGTGTGGCAAAGTCCTCAGCAGAGATGAGGGAGGTTGGAGGGGGCAGTGGGGGGCAGAGGAGGGAGTTAAAGGTTTTGAATAACTGTTTGGGGTTGTAGGATAGGGAGGATATGAGGGTTGTGAATTAGGCCTGTTTAGCAGAGGTGACAGCAGATTTAAAAGCGAGTGATGCCTGTTTGAATGCAGTGAAGTTGTCTTGCGAATGTGTTTTCTTCCAATGCCGCTCTGCAACCCTGGACAGTTGCTGGAGCTTTTTAGTGGTGTTATTGTGCCAGGGTTGTCTATTGATATGTCGCACTCTGCCATGAAAGAGAGGGGTGACCGTGTCAATAGCTGATGCGAGAGTCGCATTGTAGAAAGCAGTGGCAGTGTCTGTGTCGTGGAGTGAGGATATGGATGCCAGTAGTAGGATAGAGTCAGAGAGCATGTGGGAGTCTAGGTGTGAAAGGTTTCTGTGGGGGTGCGCATGTTGCTGGACATGGGTGACCGGTGAGGAGGACAGGGATGAGAAAATGAGCAGATGGTGGTCGGATAGAGGGAGAGGGGTGGTGGTGAAGTTAGATAGAAAGCAGAGACGGGTGAAGAGCAGGTCTAGGGTATGTCCGTCTGTGTGGGTGGCTGCGGAGGACCACTGAGTAAGTCCAAAAGATGAAGTAAGGGACAGAAGTTTGGAGGCTGTTGACTGAAGGGTATCAGTGGGGATGTCAGCAGAGAGAAAGTGAAGAAGCCAGGTGGAGAATCGGTCAATAAAAGCAGTGGCTGGGCCTGGAGGCCGGTATATGATGGCCACTTGGAGGTTGGAGGGAGAGTAGATGTGGACAGAGTGGACTTCAAAAGTGGGAAGGATAAGGGAGGGTAGAGGTTGGATAGGGTTAAAGGTGCAGTTTGAAGAAAGGATAAGACCCACTCCTCCGCCATGTCTGTTGCCGGGGTGAGGGGTGTGGATGAAGTGGAGGCCGCCGTAACACAGCACAGCAGGGGAAGCGGTGTCAGAGGGTGTTAGCCATGTTTCTGTGAGGCCAAGGAAGGCAAGATTGTGAGAGAGAAAAAGGTCATGAATCACATGAAGCTTATTCCAGATTGAGTGGGCATTCCAGAGTGCTCCAGAGAGAGGGAGCAGGGGGGTGGGCGTCAGGGGCACGGGTTTTATGTTGGAAAGATTGCGGTAGTTCGTATTAGGTAGGAAGCGATAGGAGGGGGTAGTCATGGGAGGTATGAGCTGTGGGGGTCCAGAGTTGGGAGATATGTCGCCAGCAGTGTGGAGAAGCAGATGAAGGGAGAGCAGGTGGGAGAAGGAGAGTGGGCAACTTGTTTTATGTTTTATTAGGACAGATTTGAGGTTGAGGAGCAGGTCAGTAGAGGAGGACAGGTGGGGAGGTAAGAGTGCAGTGGAGATGATTATTTGGTTAGAGGGTGCTGGGGTTTGTCGATAGCGAAGGAGAGAGAGGATTAGAGGAGCAAATACAGTAAGGGCATATGTAAACATGATGAAGGAGTAAGATGGGTTAATAGAAAAGCTAGGTCCAAGTAATAAGAAGTGCTTATCCAGCAGACATACCGAAAAGAGACAGATACATAGAGTGGGGTCCAGACTCCTGCCATGACTAACTGCCATTGAAATAACTGCGGCGTCTGTATGCTTAGCTGCGTGATGCTTTGCTGCAGGGATGCGTGTGCCTGTCCTCAAATGCGTGCACCCCTTAAGATGCTACTAAATTTATAGGACTGAGTAAAGGATCAGGTGAGAGGGATTGTGGGACCTGATTGGGGATAAATTAGCAATTGGCCAACACCCCGGGGGAGGATACATGATCAAAGGCACTGAGCCTCTGGCTACACACATATGCTCTAACACCTCCTTGCACAAGATAATACACATGATACATTCCTTTTATACAATTGTTATTTCCAGAATTGGGTGAATTTATTCAAGTGGATTTGAATTGTACAAGAATTGTATGAAAATTTGCATTCTGGAGCATATAGATTTTTCAAATTCGCTCTCCACAAATTCAGCAAAATGGCTGCCAGGTGCAACCACTATCTTGCTAAATAGTACAAGGTGGTTAAAAGGTTAAAAAGACAAAAAAACACTCACCTCACAGCTTACCTTATTCGCAGCCCCGATGCTACCTGTCTGGATATCTGCATCACCATCTCGCCACATGTGCGGTGACCTTCAAGACCTGCTTGAGGCTGTAAGTCTGAGGGTCATGTGAACACCGGGCTGGAGATGAGGCGCTAAGGAGGCTCGGAAAACCACACAGTGAGCAGGGAGCTGCAGGGATGACCGGAAAGGTGAGTGGCGAGGTGTGCATTAGTTTTTCTTTTTTTT
Source organism: Ranitomeya variabilis (assembly GCF_051348905.1). Lineage (NCBI taxonomy): Eukaryota > Metazoa > Chordata > Amphibia > Anura > Dendrobatidae > Ranitomeya > Ranitomeya variabilis. Next base: position 127,989,803 of record NC_135233.1, read on the forward strand.
TCCATCTTACATTTATTAGGCTATAGGGTCTGGAGAGAACATAATAGGGAGTGTTCAATTTGCTGACAATATCATCACTGTGAATCAAATTTCCTGGTAAAATCTGCGAGATTTGGCAAATTCAAATTATGTCAGATCCATTCATCTCTAGTTAACAGCTACAAAAAGTGTTTTAAGGAAGGACCAAGTTATGGTGCCAAGGCCTCAACTCACATCTTTCAGGACTTAAAGTATTTGCTGAAAGCATACCAGATATGACAGGACATCTTAAGCGGTCTCTCTGTGCCTTGAAGGTTCAGATTTGTTGGAGACACAGCATTCAGGTAGTTTTAATGTTATGACTGACCATTGTGTATATGTACAGTTGTGCTCAAAAGTTTACATACCCCGGCAGAATTTTTGCTTTCTTGGTCTTTTTTCAGAGAATATGAATGATAGCACCAAAACATTTTCTCCACGCATGGTTAGTGGTTGGCTGAAGCCATTTATTGTCAAACTACTGTTTTATTTTTTCAAAACATAATGACAACCCAAAGCATCCAAATGACCCTGATCAAAAGTTTACGTACCCTGGTGATTTTGGCATGATAGCATGCACAGAAGTTGACACAAATGGGTTTGAATGGCTACTAAAGGTAACATCCTCACCTGTGACCTATTTGCTTGTAATCAGTGTGTGTACATAAAAGCTGAGTGAGTTTCTGGGATCCAGACTTACTTTTGCATCTTTCATCCAGCCACTGACGTTTCTGGATTGTGAGTCATGGCGAAAGCAAAAGAATTGTCAACGGATCTACGGGATAAGGTAGTTGAACTGTATAAAACAGGAAAGGAATACAAAAAGATATCCAAGGAATTGATAATGCCAGTGAGCAGCGTTCAAACTGTGATTAACAAATACAAAATCAGGGGCTCTGTAAAAACAAAATCATGGTCAGGTAGACAAAAAACATCAGCTGAAATACAGGACTCTCTGAAAACTAGCGGTGTGACTGTTTAATGATGCACAATAAGGAGGAACTTGAAGAAAAATGGGCTGCATGGTTGAGTCGTCAGAGAAAGGCATTACTGTGCAAATGCCATAAAGTATCTCACCTACAATACGCAAAACACCACAGAGACAAGCCTCAAAACTTCTGGAATAAGGTAGTTTGGAGTGATGAGACCAAAATCGAACTTTTTGGCCATAACCATAAACATTACATTTGGAGAGAGGTCAACAAGGCCTATGATGAAAGGAACACCATTCATACTGTAAAGCAAGGAGGTGGATCGCTGATGTTTTGGGGATGTGTGAGCTACAAAGGCACAGGAAACTTGGTCAAGGTTGAAGGAAAGATGAATGCAGCACATTATCATCAAAAACTGGAGGCAAATTTGCACTCATTAATCCCGGAAGCTGCGCATGTTACGTACTTGGATGTTCCAACATGACAATGATCCAAAACACAGGCCAAGTTGACTTGTCATTCACTACAGCAGAACAAAGTGAAGGTTCTGGAGTGGCCATCTCAGTCTCCTGACCTCAATATCATTGAGCCACTATGGGGAGATCTCAAGCACGCAGTTCATGCTAGACAGCCCAGGAATTTACAGGAAGTGGAGGCTTTTTACTAAGAAGAATGGGCAGCTTTACCATCTGAGAAAATAAAGAACTTCATCCACAACTACCACAAAAGACTTCAAGCTGTCATTGATGTTAGAGGGGGCAATACACGGTATTAAGAAATGGGGTATGTAAACTTTTGATCAGGGTCATTTGGATGTTTTGGGTTGTCATTATGATTTAAAAAGAGAAAACACAGTATTTTGACAATAAATGGCTTCAACCTAACCATGAGTGGAAAAAAGTTTTGGTGTTATCATTCATATGCTCTGAAAAAAGGCCAAGGAAGCGAAAATTCTGCTGGGTTATGTAAACTTTTGAGCACAACTGTATACCCTACTTTGAGGTTATTTTGTACATATTTTTATAGTGTTATATATTTGTAGCTGCATAAATAATTGCATGCAGTGATTAGAAGGGTTTTCACACCTATAATTTACTGCTTTGTTTAAAAGGACCTGTTTTCAATTATTTTTCTCTCTCTCTGTGAAAAAGAGCAAACTAGAATACAACCAATCTATCCTAGTAAGTTGCACTTGAAAGACCTTACCTTGCTTTGCAAATTATATACCATGACATCAGCTACAGGTGAAAGCCAAAGCTTTTTCTAGGTCATTTCAAAGAAAAAGAATGAATGAGCGTAATATACTCTCATCTATACTCTACTCCCTACAGTATGCTCTCTATGTAAATTGGCCTAATTGAGCAATTATTGCAAACATAGAAGACAGACGTAATCAGTCAGATCCGACCTTGATGGCAGAGAATTTTCCCTCATTTTATCAATGTTCTAATGGAGTAAATCTAAGTCCAAAAGAGAAATGGTTTTAATGTTTTCATCTTCTTTTATGCTGTAGGTTTACAAGACTGTTTCTATGGCAATGTTCTTTTAACCCTCTAGAGGAAATGCTCCAGGCTCCAGTCCAAGAGTGAAGAAATCTTTTAGCCCTAGATTAGAGGCTGTACTGTACGTTACATGTAATTATGATGTGCAGATTAGAACTATCACAATTTCAAAATTAAAAACATGACCATTCGAATAGTCTGAACTTTGTCAATTGCACTCAGGAAATACTTTTTGTTAGGTCCAAACATAGTAAAGTAATTTTAGGAACTTATTTTAACTGATTCCAGTATGAGATATTTTAACGCTTCGGGATTAGACATTGTATGGCTCTTTTTAGTGTGTTTGTCTTTCTGACCGATGCAGTGTTGATGGCTTTTATATCATTCTGATTAATTTTTTTAATTATTCACTGTATATTTTTGTTTTATGGAAAAAAATCTCATAATTAGTGTAACACTAAAATATACATTTTACTGTTCATATTGATGAAGAAACAACATATGGTTGGGACTAATGCTACAGCAAAGATTAGTGGGAGTTTTGGACTGGGGTGTTAATATTTGTTTTCAATTTTATATTTTTTAAGTTTTATCTACAATATTGCATTATGTGCCCATAACTCAGATGTCTACTAAACTTTCCAAGGCACTGCTGTAAATACAAGATTGGCTACAACATGTGATATACTGTATTTGCCAAACCTTTATTCATTGATTTCATTGGGTTCTAAGGGTGGGCCACTTATATGGATACACGTAAATAAAATGGGAATGGTTGGTGATATCAACTTCCTGTTTGTGGCAAATTAGTATAAGGGAGGGGAAAAACTTTTCAAGATAGGTGGTGATCATGGCAGCTATTTTGAAGTTGGCCATTTTGGATCCAACTTTATATTTTTCAATGGGAAGAGGGTCATGTGACACATCAAGCTTATTGAGAATTTCACAAGAAAAACAATGGTGTGCTTGGTAGTAACGTAACTTTATTCTTTCATGAGTTATTTACAAGTTTATGACCACTTATAAAATGTGTTCAAAGTGCTGCCCATTGTGTTTGGATTGTCAATGCAACCCTCCTCTTCCACTCTTGACACACTGATAGCAACACCACAGAAGAAATGCTAGCACAGGCTTCCAGTATCCATTGTTTCAGAAGCTGCACATCTCCTATCTTCACAGCATAGACAATTGCCTTCAGATGACCCCAAAGATAAAAGTCTAAGGCTGCCGTCACACTAGCAGTATTTGGTCAGTATTTGACATCAGTCTTTGTAAGCCAAAACCAGGAGTGGAACAATTAGAGGAAAAGTATAATAGAAACATATGCACCACTTCTGTATTGATCACCCACTCCTAGTTTTGGCTTACTGATACTGATGTAAAATACTGACCAAATACTGCTAGTGTGACGGCAGCCTAAGGGGGGCAGATTGGGAGACCTTGGTGGCCATTCAACTGGCCCACGACGACCAATCCACTTTCCAGGAAACTGTTCATGTAGGAATGCTTGGACCTGACACCCCTAATGTGGTGGTCCATATATTACTACACTGTTGTCCTACTGAAAACAACTAGATGGCACCACTTCCTGCTGGCTTTGTCTGCAGCTACTGGATTGTGGTGGTTTTGAGACAACTTAGTTATCAAGAGTCTAGCTACATAGTATCGAAAAGGGGGTTCATAATATTTTCCAATGTAGGCGATACTGAAACATGTTTGGATAAGTATTCTATTTCATAGTCTTGGATTATTATACTTTATGTCTTTTTCTATTATTGAATTATCCTTAAGGTGTCAGAGGTAAGTTGTGATCCCTATACCTAAATTCCAGTTCACAATTGCCTCACTATTTTGGCAGTGTTGAGTTTTATAATAACTGACTCAATACTGGCAGCTAGGGTGAGGCCAGGATCATATTACCATATATACTCGAGTATAAACTGAAACCCCTATATTTGCCACAAAAAAATGGGAAAACGTATTGAATTGAGTATAAGCCTAGGATGGGAAATGCAGCAGATACTGGTAAATTTCAAAAATAAAAATAGATACCAATAAAAGTAAAATTGATTTGAGACATCAGTAGGTTAAGTGTTTTTGAATATCCATACTGTATCAGGAGCCCCATATAATGCTCCATACAGTTCATGATGGGCCCCATAAGATGCTCCATACAAAATACGACCCATATAATGCTCCATATTAAAATATGCCCCATATAATGCTGCATAAAAGGTTAGTGATGGCTCCATAAGATGCTCCATAGAATATTATGTCCTATATAATGCTGCACAAAGGTTGATGACCCCATAAGGTGCTCCATAGAATAATATGTCCCATATGCTGCTGCTGCGATTAAAAAGAAAATAAATGACATGCTCACCTCTCGTCGCTGAGGGTCTGGTGCCGGTGTCTTGAGCAGGCAGGGACATCGGTGCGCTATGGGGGCCAGGTATGGGAGTCGCCGCTGGCTCAGGCCCCCAGCACTTGCGATATTCACCTGTCCCCGTTCCATCACCGCTGTGTCTTCCGGGTCTCTGCAGTGACTGTTCAGGCAGAGGGCGCGCACTAACCGTGCCCTCTGACCTGAACGTCACAGCCAGAGGACACGGAAGACAAAGCCCGGCAGTGGAATGGGGACAGGTGAATATCGCATGGCTTACCCTCCCCCGTCACACTCACCTCCTCCTGGTGCGGTCTCTGCTTCTCCGATGGTCTTTGGAGCCGGCAGCTTGTTCCTGTGTTCAGCAGTTACATGGTACCACTCATTAAAGTAATGAATATGCGCTCCAGGCCTATGGGAGTGGAGTTGCGTCCTGTTGTGAATTCGCTTTTTGCTCCCTCTAGTGGTTACTAGTTTTTTGACTCTGGTTTTTCTGTCATTCCTTTTATCCGCACCTGGGTCGTTAGTTAGGGGTGTTGCTATATAAGCTCCCTGGACCTTCAGTTCAATGCCTGGCAACGTAGTTATCAGAGCTAGTCTGCTGTGCTCTTGTCTACTGATCCTGGTTCCAGTTATATCAGCTAAGTCTGCCTTTTTGCTTTTTGCTATTTGTTTTGGTTTTGTATTTTTGTCCAGCTTGTTCCAAATCTATATCCTGATCTTTGCTGGAAGCTCTAGGGGGGCTGGTGTTCTCCCCCCGGACCGTTAGACGGTTCGGGGGTTCTTGAATTTCCAGTGTGGATTTTGATAGGGTTTTTGTTGACCATATAAGTTACCTTTCTTTATTCTGCTATCAGTAAGCGGGCCTCTCTGTGCTAAACCTGGTTCATTTCTGTGTTTGTCATTTCCTCTTACCTCACCGTTATTATTTGTGGGGGGCTTCTATCCAGCTTTGGGGTCCCCTTCTCTGGAGGCAAGAAAGGTCTTTGTTTTTCCTCTACTAGGGGTAGTTAGATTCTCCGGCTGGAGCGTGTCATCTAGAATCATCGTAGGAATGATCCCCGGCTACTTCTAGTGTTGGCGTTAGGAGTAGATATATGGTCAACCCAGTTACCACTGCCCTATGAGCTGGTTTTTTGTATTCTGCAGACTTCCACGTTCCTCTGAGACCCTCGCCATTGGGGTCATAACAGTTTGCCAGGCCAGTATTAAATGTTTAATGCATTGCAGAAGAGGGATTATAAGAAAGAAGATTCTGAGTTTTTTTTTTTTTTTTTTTCTTCTTCCCCTTTACCTCAGAGTGGCTATGCTTGCTGCAGACATGAATGTCCAGACCTTGATTACAAGTGTGGACCAGCTGGCTGCTCGTGTGCAGGGCATACAAGACTATGTTATCAGAAATCCTAGGTCAGAACCTAAAATACCGATTCCTGAACTGTTTTCCGGAGACAGGTTTAAGTTTAGGAATTTCGTGAATAATTGTAAATTGTTTTTGTCCCTGAGACCCTGTTCATCTGGAGACTCTGCTCAGCAAGTAAAAATTATTATTTCGTTCTTACGGGGCGACCCTCAGGATTGGGCTTTTTCGCTGGCGCCAGGAGATCCGGCATTGGCTGATATTGATGCATTTTTTCTGGCGCTCGGTTTACTTTATGAGGAACCCAATCTTGAGATTCAGGCAGAAAAGGCCTTGCTGGCTATGTCTCAGGGACAGGACGAGGCTGAAGTGTATTGCCAAAAATTTCGGAAATGGTCCGTGCTGACACATTGGAACGAGTGTGCACTGGCCGCTAATTTTAGAAATGGCCTTTCTGAAGCCATTAAGAATGTTATGGTGGGTTTTCCCATTCCCACAGGTCTGAATGATACTATGGCACTGGCTATTCAAATTGACCGGCGGTTGCGGGAGCGCAAAACCGCAAATTCCCTCATGGTGTTGTCTGAACAGACACCTAATTCGGTGCAATGTGATAGAAAAACCGCAAATTCCCTCATGGTGTTGTCTGAACAGACACCTGATTTAATGCAATGTGATAGAATCCTGACTAGAAATGAGCGGAAAATTCATAGACGCCGGAATGGCTTGTGTTACTACTGTGGTGATTCTACACATGTTATCTCAGCATGCTCTAAACGTATAGCTAAGGTTGTTAGTCCTGTCACCGTTGGTAATTTGCAACCTAAATTTATTCTGTCTGTAACTTTGATTTGCTCACTGTCGTCTTATCCTGTCATGGCGTTTGTAGATTCAGGTGCTGCCCTGAGTCTTATGGATCTGTCATTTGCTAAGCGCTGTGGTTTTACTCTTGAACCATTGGAAAATCCTATTCCTCTTAGGGGTATTGATGCTACGCCATTGGCAGCAAATAAACCGCAGTATTGGACACAAGTTACCATGTGCATGACTCCTGAACACCGCGAGGTGATACGTTTCCTGGTTTTACATAAAATGCATGATTTGGTTGTTTTAGGGCTGCCATGGTTACAGACCCATAATCCAGCCCTGGACTGGAAGGCTATGTCAGTCTCAAGTTGGGGCTGTCGTGGTATTCATGGGGATTCCCTGCCTGTGTCTATTGCTTCTTCTACGCCTTCGGAAGTTCCTGAGTATTTGTCTGATTATCAGGATGTCTTCAGTGAGTCTGAGTCCAGTGCACTGCCTCCTCATAGGGACTGTGACTGTGCTATAGATTTGATCCCTGGCAGTAAATTTCCTAAGGGAAGACTGTTTAATCTGTCGGTACCCGAACATACCGCTATGCGTTCATATATCAAGGAGTCTCTGGAGAAAGGACATATTCGTCCGTCTTCTTCCCCTCTTGGTGCGGGATTCTTTTTTGTGGCAAAAAAGGACGGATCTTTGAGGCCTTGTATTGATTATCGGCTTTTAAATAAGATCACTGTCAAATTTCAGTATCCTTTACCGCTGTTGTCTGACTTGTTTGCCCGGATTAAGGGTGCCAAGTGGTTCACCAAGATAGACCTTCGTGGTGCGTACAACCTTGTGCGCATTAAGCAAGGTGATGAATGGAAAACCGCATTCAATACGCCCGAAGGTCATTTTGAGTACTTGGTGATGCCTTTTGGGCTCTCCAATGCGCCTTCAGTTTTTCAGTCCTTTATGCATGACATCTTCCGGAAGTATCTGGATAAATTTTTGATTGTTTATCTGGATGATATTTTGGTTTTTTCTGATAATTGGGATTCACATGTGGAGCAGGTCAGGTTGGTCTTTAAAATTTTGCGTGAAAATTCTTTGTTTGTCAAGGGCTCAAAGTGTCTCTTTGGTGTACAGAAGGTTCCCTTTTTGGGGTTCATTTTTTCCCCTTCTGCTGTGGAGATGGACCCAGTCAAGGTCCGAGCTATTCTTGATTGGACTCAGCCCTCGTCAGTTAAGAGTCTTCAGAAATTCTTGGGTTTCGCTAACTTCTACCGTCGTTTTATCGCTAATTTTTCTAGCATTGTGAAACCTTTGACGGATATGACCAAGAAGGGCTCCGATGTAGCCAACTGGGCTCCTGCTGCCGTGGAGGCTTTCCAGGAGTTGAAACGCCGGTTTACTTCGGCGCCTGTTTTGTGCCAGCCCGATGTCTCACTTCCCTTTCAGGTTGAGGTGGATGCTTCAGAGATTGGAGCGGGGGCCGTTTTGTCGCAGAGAGGCCCTGGTTGCTCTGTTATGAAACCTTGTGCCTTTTTCTCTAGGAAGTTTTCGCCTGCCGAGCGAAATTATGATGTGGGCAATCGGGAGTTGTTGGCCATGAAATGGGCATTTGAGGAGTGGCGTCATTGGCTCGAGGGTGCTAAGCATCATGTGGTGGTCTTGACTGATCACAAAAATCTGATGTATCTCGAGTCTGCTAAACGCCTTAATCCGAGACAGGCCCGCTGGTCATTGTTTTTCTCCCGCTTTGATTTTGTTGTCTCGTATTTACCAGGTTCAAAGAATGTGAAGGCCGATGCTCTTTCTAGGAGCTTTGTGCCTGATGCTCCTGAAGTCGCTGATCCTGTTGGTATTCTTAAAGATGGAGTTATCTTGTCAGCTATTTCTCCGGATCTGCGACGTGTGTTGCAGAGATTTCAGGCGGATAGGCCTGAGTCTTGTCCACCTGACAGACTGTTTGTCCCGGATAAGTGGACCAGCAGAGTCATTTCCGAGGTTCATTCCTCGGTGTTGGCAGGTCACCCGGGAATTTTTGGCACCAGAGATCTGGTGGCCAGGTCCTTTTGGTGGCCTTCTTTGTCAAGGGATGTGCGGTCATTTGTGCAGTCCTGTGGGACTTGTGCTCAAGCTAAGCCTTGCTGTTCTCGTGCCAGCGGTTTGCTCTTGCCCTTGCCTGTCCCGAAGAGACCTTGGACACATATCTCCATGGATTTCATTTCTGATCTTCCGCTATCTCAGGGCATGTCCGTTATCTGGGTGATATGTGATCGCTTCTCCAAGATGGTCCATTTGGTTCCTTTGCCTAAGCTGCCTTCCTCTTCCGATCTGGTTCCTGTGTTTTTCCAGAACGTGGTTCGTTTGCACGGCATCCCTGAGAATATTGTGTCAGACAGAGGATCCCAGTTCGTTTCCAGGTTCTGGCGATCCTTTTGTAGTAGGATGGGCATTGATTTGTCGTTTTCGTCTGCTTTCCATCCTCAGACTAATGGACAGACGGAGCGAACCAATCAGACTTTGGAGGCGTATTTGAGGTGTTTTGTCTCTGCGGATCAGGACGATTGGGTGACATTCTTGCCGTTGGCTGAGTTTGCCCTTAATAATCGGGCTAGTTCCGCCACCTTGGTTTCGCCTTTTTTCTGCAACTCTGGTTTCCATCCTCGCTTTTCTTCGGGTCATGTGGAGCCTTCTGACTGTCCTGGGGTGGATTCTGTGGTGGATAGGTTGCAGCGGATCTGGAATCATGTGGTGGACAACTTGAAGTTGTCACAGGAGAGGGCTCAGCGCTTTGCCAACCGCCGCCGCGGTGTGGGTCCCCGACTACGCGTTGGGGATTTGGTATGGCTTTCTTCCCGCTTTGTTCCTATGAAGGTCTCCTCTCCCAAATTTAAACCTCGTTTTATTGGGCCTTACAAGATATTGGAAATCCTTAATCCTGTATCTTTTCGTCTGGATCTTCCTGTGTCGTTTGCTATTCACAATGTATTTCATAGGTCCTTGTTGCGGCGGTACATTGTGCCTGTAGTTCCTTCTGCTGAGCCTCCTGCTCCGGTGTTGGTTGAGGGCGAGTTGGAGTACGTGGTGGAGAAGATCTTGGATTCTCGCCTCTCCAGGCGGAGGCTTCAGTACCTGGTCAAGTGGAAGGGCTATGGTCAGGAGGATAATTCCTGGGTGGTCGCCTCTGATGTTCATGCGGCCGATTTAGTTCGTGCCTTTCATGCCGCTCATCCTGATCGCCCTGGTGGTCGTGGTGAGGGTTCGGTGACCCCTCACTAAGGGGGGGTACTGTTGTGAATTCGCTTTTTGCTCCCTCTAGTGGTTACTAGTTTTTTGACTCTGGTTTTTCTGTCATTCCTTTTATCCGCACCTGGGTCGTTAGTTAGGGGTGTTGCTATATAAGCTCCCTGGACCTTCAGTTCAATGCCTGGCAACGTAGTTATCAGAGCTAGTCTGCTGTGCTCTTGTCTACTGATCCTGGTTCCAGTTATATCAGCTAAGTCTGCCTTTTTGCTTTTTGCTATTTGTTTTGGTTTTGTATTTTTGTCCAGCTTGTTCCAAATCTATATCCTGATCTTTGCTGGAAGCTCTAGGGGGGCTGGTGTTCTCCCCCCGGACCGTTAGACGGTTCGGGGGTTCTTGAATTTCCAGTGTGGATTTTGATAGGGTTTTTGTTGACCATATAAGTTACCTTTCTTTATTCTGCTATCAGTAAGCGGGCCTCTCTGTGCTAAACCTGGTTCATTTCTGTGTTTGTCATTTCCTCTTACCTCACCGTTATTATTTGTGGGGGGCTTCTATCCAGCTTTGGGGTCCCCTTCTCTGGAGGCAAGAAAGGTCTTTGTTTTTCCTCTACTAGGGGTAGTTAGATTCTCCGGCTGGAGCGTGTCATCTAGAATCATCGTAGGAATGATCCCCGGCTACTTCTAGTGTTGGCGTTAGGAGTAGATATATGGTCAACCCAGTTACCACTGCCCTATGAGCTGGTTTTTTGTATTCTGCAGACTTCCAGACTTCCACGTTCCTCTGAGACCCTCGCCATTGGGGTCATAACAGCGTCCATATCCACTACTTTAATGAGAAGTACCATGTGACCGCTGAACACAGGAAGAGCTGCAGGCGCCGGAGACCATCAGAGAAGCAGGGAAGTGCAGAGACCACGTCGGGAGCAGGTGAGTATGATGTGACAGCAGCCAGTCCTGCCGCTCCCCCTCCCCCTCCGACCTCCTGTGACAATGACTTGAGTATAAGCTGAGAGGGGCACTTTTAGCCTAAAAAAATGGGCTGAAAATCTCGGCTTATACTCAAGTATATACAGTATTTCATTATTTATTTCACTCAATCTAAACTTTAGCGATAATCAGGTCTGGAATTGTTTTTTTGTTATTGCACTTAATCCTGTATTACAGATAACATTGGGAATCAAGGTTGGTTAATTTAGTGGGGTGGTCGGCGCCATTTAAGGTGTCAAAACGGCCTCTCCATTTTATGGTGGAATAATTTTAATTTAATGGAAGCTGTTACACAATGGGGGTGAATAGGCTGAGCTTTGGTGGCCAGCCTGAATATTGTGATAATAACATCATCCAGGGATGACTTAGCTTTTAAGCACAGGAATGAAGATCTTTGGTAGGATCATTGGAGCTCTTGAAGTGGACTGGCTTTGTTATTGTGGCAAGTCAGAATGTGCCACCTCTCGATTCCTAGGTGATCTCACGGTTTCCATGAATCTCAGAATATACTTGCCTAGCATTTCACCTGACTGTTACTATTCTGATGTGATTTTAAATAAAAGCTGTGGCCTGTTTGACACCAAAAATACTGTGATGTACATTTTATTTTATTGGGCTATGTATTTTTGGTCATGTGCTAATAAATGAGGGTCCATCCCATTATCCAGAAGTCATGAACAAAATGCTCATTCCTCGGGTGAAATGATTTGTAAGTTTGCTTAAAATTCAGCATTCTCAGCAGCACGTCCTATATAAACAGGACATGTGCTACCAATAATGATGCATTTTATGCAAATAGAACGCTCATATTAAAGATCTTTATGTGCCCATGGGAAGTGCAGTCAGCGTTTAACGACCGTACATTGGCTTAAATATAGCTGTATGGGGGTCACTTAACGGCTATGGTAATGCTGTCCTATGTAGTACCACAAATATTACTCCAGTGATAATTCGTAGTACAGATAATGTAGTAGTTTCTACCTGTAGTCCTATGTAGCACCACAGGTAACACAGTGTTGTACATACAAAATAATTTATGAAAAATAGCACAATGCTGCTCCAAAAAAAAGCCTAGCCTTCAAACCCATATTGGAAATAATGCTGCCATATAAGGGACAAATAATACCATGAAACCATAGCCACATATTACTAATAATGAACAGATATCCACTGTACTAAGACTAATATTACCCACCATAAAGTGGCAGATACCACTTCTGCACAGGTACTCTGTAGATGATGATAGTTATTCATTTTTCATTATCCTTCTGACCCAGATCACCATAACTTCTTGCATCGACATTTTGTCTCTGTAGAATGTAATGCACAGAAATGTTTGTTTCATCACTTTAACAGCACCAAGCCCATTTTTCCCACCCAAGATACACTGTGCTATAACCATCCAAAGTTCCACAGGAAATTTCTGCCACTCCTTGGTGCCCTTCACAATAATCATACCCTCCTATTGTGTCACACACAGTAATAGTACTTTCAAAAAGATAACAATGTGCATCTTGAGTCTTCGCATGGTAATAATACCCTTTTATAAGCAACAAGGTAATAGTGCCTAACCTGTATCCCCACACAATAATAATACCTTTTCTGCTTCCACACTGTTGGCACTGGATTAATCTCTGTACTGTCCAGTTATTCAACATCTATATATATAATCGTCTAAGGGGCACTTCCGTCTGTTTGTCTGTCTGTTTGTCTGTCTGTCACGGAAATCCCGCGTCGCTGATTGGTCGCGGCCGCCAGACCGAGAATTAGTCCCTCCCTACTTCCGTCCAGTCAGTGCCCAGCGCCCGCTCCATACTCCCCTCCAGTCAGCACTCACACAGGGTTAATGGCAGCGTTAACGGACCGCATTATGCCGCGGTGTAACGCACTCCGTTAACGCTGCTATTAACCCTGTGTGACCAACTTTTTACTATTGATGCTGCCTATGCAGCATCAATAGTAAAAAAATCTAATGTTAAAAATAATAAAAAAACAAAAAACCTGCTATTCTCACCTTCTGTCGTCCGCCGATGCGTGCGCGGCTGCCACCAGCTTCCGTTCCCAGAGATGCATTGCGAAATTACCCAGAAGACTTAGCGGTCTCGCGAGTCCGCTAAGTCATCTGGGTAATTTCGCAATGCATCTCTGGGAACGGAAGCTGGCGGCATCAGCTAGCGCATCTGGACACCCTCACGGAGGGTGAGTATATAACTATTTTTTATTTTAATTATTTTTTTTGACAGGGATATGGTGCCTACACTGCTATAAACTACGTGGGCTGTGTTATATACTGCGTGGCTGTGTTATATACTGTGTGCCCTGTGTTATATACTGCGTGGGCTGTGCTATATACTGCGTCGCCTGTGTTATATACTATGTGAGCCGTGTTATATACTGTGTGGCTGTGTTATATATTGCATGGCCTGTGTTATATATTACGTGGGCTGTGCTATATATTACATGGGCTGTGTTATATATTGTGTGGGCTGTGTTATATACTGCGTGGGCTGTGTTATATACTGCGTGGCTGTGTTATATATTGCATGGCCTGTGTTATATAATGCATGGGCTGTGCTATATATTACGTGGGCTGTGTTATATATTGGAGGGCTGTGTTATATACTGCGTGGGCTGTGTTATATACTGCGTTGGTTGTGTTATATACTGCGTGGGCTGTGCTATATATTACGTGGGCTGTGTTATATACTGCGTGGCTGTGTTATATACTGCGTGGCTGCTATATACTACGTGGCTCCTATATACTATGTGGCCTGTGCTATATACTATGTGGCTGCTATATACATACATACATACATATTCTAGAATACCCGATGCGCTACAATCGGGCCACCATCTAGTTGTATATATATTTATTCAGGAACAAGGATAACATAGCTTACAACTATTTATATTAGCTTAGAATCTTAGCATCTTGTCTGTCAGCTTGCAAAGTGAAAGTAAAGTGTGCTCACTTACTCACACATAATGAGTGCACAGGAACTTCCTGTTTTAGTTTTGTTAACAGCGAATTATCAACACTATTGCTGGAGACAAAAACTCATGCACTATTAAAAGGAGCAAATAGTAGATGATACAATACATACAATAATGAGCATTATTCCAACACCCCCACTCAACAATTACTTATTCGGTTAATCCCATAGTGGTTCTGAATTCTTCAAATATTTGACAATCCACCACAATGGGCAGCACTTTGAACACATTTTATAAGTGGTCATAAACTTGTAAATAACTCATGAATAAAGTTTTGTTAAAAACAAGCACAACATTATTTTTCTTGTGAAATTCTCAATATGTTTAATGTGTCACATGACCCTCTTCCTATTGAAAAAAATAAAGTTGGATCCAAAATGGCTGACTTCAAAATGGCCGCCATGGTCACCACCCATCTTGAAAAGGTTTCCCCCTCCCATATACTAATGTGCCACATTCACTAAGTTGATATCACCAACCATTCCCATTTTGTTTAGATGTATCCATATAAATGGCCCACCCTGTACTATCCCCAACCATGATTCATGGTGTTACAGCAGGGAATACAGTTGAGTATAGCTGGACTGAAGACCTTTAGATTGAGAATGCACAATAAATGACAGAAACAAGAGGTACTGTGATGCTGAGGTCAATGGACATGTTAACTGTCTGCAGAAGGGTTGAAAATAAGTCCCACAAAATCGATGCACTTCTGCCACCTGAGCCTCATTTTTTCGTACTTAACTGTCCAGGACTTAAATATCTTTCACTGGCTTCTATTGGTTACTGTCTACCAGTTGTGGTGGCAATAACACTGGTTACATACAATACCTTACTATGTTTTCAATTTCTTATTTGTGCTTTTACATGTCATGTGACATATTGTTTCATCCATACCTGCTGTGTACCACAGCTTTTACAAGGTAGTATTATGTCCATATAAGTTAGGTATTCACTGTAATATCTATTTAATTTATTATGTGGCCATCATTGCAGGTGCTTTTCGAAGCTGCAACAAATGGTGCAACACAGTGGGAAATGCTAAATGTGGGATGCAAGTGAGTCATCAGTATGGGAAGTGGAGCTCATTAGGATGAAGAGTTGAGCTCTGTCATTCAGGAATTAATACACTGAGTCTCTGGTGAAATGGCTGGGTGGAAGAGTGGCATTAGGTAAGCTCAATAAATACAGCCACGTATATCGCATAGAACTCGGACCACTGTTAATCTATGGGGCAGCTCCCATCACCGTATTTTTTCTCAGGCGTATTCAGCGTGCCAGTGAAATTGCAGCATGCTGTGATTGTGGCGTATATCGCCCGAGTCTACACCAATGCAAGTCTATGGGTGCGAGAAAAACTCAATGGGGAAAAGCAGTGAGATATGTAAAGCCATACGCATGTCATACGGGTACATAGGTGCGAGAAAATCGCATCATCACAGTGCAAACGCATTACACACGGATGACCATACGGAGAACACTTGTGCGACTCTCGGCAGGGAGACTTGGACCGATATTTCATACGTTTAGTGTGACCCCGGCCTTAGAGAGAGAGCCACAAAGGAAAAAATAAAGAGCTCTAGACCATATTGCATTGTTATTGTAGTTTTTCCTTGAAGAAGATGACCAGACCACCTAAATGAAAGAAAGCTCATTACAGATTGAGGGTCTTGTAAAAATGCAAGAGATCAGTGAAGTTTATCAACCGCTGCTGAAGATATTTCCAGCAAACTATGTAAAGGATGGGAAGTGATAGCACCTGATTTTTGTAAATATGAATTTTCCACTCTTCTACCGCTTTTCATACCAAGTCTTTTCCTCTGTAACCTAAAAGCTTGTTGCCTCTTTGTGAGTAAACCAGTTTTTCAACTGTCTCCTGTGTATCTTTGCATTCCTTACACTACCCTCGAGTGGAGAACAACTCTACCACCAAGGGCTACTGTATCTAATATATTTTATCAGGGGCACATAAAACAACCAGTCCCTTTACATTACCAGGAAATTATTTTATGTCTATGGCCAACACAACTGTCATTTATCTCAATGGGGACAGAGTTTTAACTTCAACTGGTCTAAAATATACATTTTAAGAATTTACCCTCGTGAAGCATGTCTATGCTCAGTTCTTCACATATAACTCTTAAAAGAAAATGTTCTTTTTATTTAAATAATTTATATGTAGCACTTTCACATCTTCACTGTGCCATGATGTACATTACGTGAATTCTCTACGCACTTGTGCTGCGAGTATGACTGCTGTTTCAATTTCCCTTACTCCTGTTTCATAGAGAGCTGAGAAGCAATCTTTCCCTCTACCTCCTGCATATCAATCTGGACATGGCAGCATGCAGCATATTAGAAGCTGCTTCACAAACCCAAAGGCTGTAAGGTCTGCCAGCATTGAGCCAGGGGATTATGTGACTCACACAGAATAATGAAGACTATGGCAAAACACTCAAAAATGAATTCTGACCATTGCAAAGTGTGTGGTATAAAATATATTTCTCTATTTTTCCTCAATCCTTGCTTGTTGCTTTCCTGTTCTTAAGACTCCCATAAATTGGAAGTAAGGCTGCGGTTAGGCATTTTTTTATATTTTGGCATGTGGCATTTAGCCCAGAATAATGGGCAGAGGGCTATAAAGGGGAGAACTATTTTATAGAGAGTGAGTATGGAATAATCTCACAAGCTGAAGGGGTGAGAGAATTTAAGAGCATGCTGAAGAGATATATGACTACACTAAAAATCTGGTATTAATAGATGTCATGCTATTAAATATTTTATGATCCCATACTCAACGATATGACAGTGCATTATATTTTATGACACGAGTACATTTCAAGGATATACTCGGTTACAGGTAAACATGCTCTAAAATGTGCTGCAAGGCTAAATGGATTCCCATGAAATTGTCTTGTATGTCTAGATTGTAAGCGCTTGTGCTGGTAGGTACATGTTCAGTTCTACGGAAAATGGAACCTGTACACTTAACAGGAAACAAAACACAGATTTATTTTCTATTTATTTAACTTATTTAATCCCTGATATAGCACCATTAATTGTCACATCACTTAAGAGGCACTTTCATCACTGTCCCTATTGTAGCTCACGATCTAGATTCCCTATCAGTATGTCTTTGGGTTGCGGGAGGAAACTGGAGAACCCGAAGAAAACCCACGCAAGCATGAGGAGAAGTTACAACCTCCTTTCAGATGTTGTCCTTGGTAAATGGGCTAATCAAGGCTCTTGGATTTACGTACTGTGCTCAAGGTCAGGTTTAGATGAGCATATTTTCCGTCCAAGTGCGATCTGACAAAAATCGGACCAATGTTATGCTATGCTGCCATGCACATGTCAGGTCCGAAATGGCTTGAGTAAATAAATCGCTGCATGCCCGAGTTTGATCTGATATTCGAATCGCACTTGGCCATACAAGTCAATGAGTCGGTGGAAATAATCATACTGCACTTGGATGACATCTGAGTGTAGTCTGAATTCCACGGACTGACAGAATGGATAAGATGGAGACATTTTTTTCTCCATCTTCTCATTCTCTTCTCCATCTTTTTAATTTCCTCATCAGAGTATGATTTGCATAATTGAACCGATTCTCTTAGATGAGTGAATACATGGTCATCTGCACCTGCCGTAATGAAAAGGTAAGTTATAGTCATTAATACAGTCATTCTCTAATATTGAAATAAAAACCTTAATATTGGATTATTAGTGTGCTATAAATCAGAGATGTAGTCTTTGCAGTCATTTAACAGCATAAGGTCAGAAATTATATTCTGTTGCTATAAACCATCACGACATTGATATGCTCATTTAGAACCATGATTGAATGTCTCTGTCTCCTCCTCATCTTCTGGTATCTGTATACATAGGCTAGTAGCATCCTTATGACTTTATGTCAGCCCCAAATATCTTGATGCAGAAAACTGCCACTTGAGAGAACACTAGCCATTGAATATTTCAAGCTAGGTGTTGAGTTTGTCTTATGCATCAAGATGTTGTGCTGGATCATGGTATGTTTCAAGGTAAAAAAAAGTATGGTACTAGGCTTGTAATAATGGCAGGATTAACTAATAGCAAAAAGGAATGAGATTAGTGCAAACAAACAAGGGACATTTTTGGATAGACCCTTTATTTCCTTACTATAAAGCCCCCAATTTAACATCATTAAAGATATAATTTAGAAATTTCTATGCATTTTCAGTGAAGAATACAACTTGGGTACAATGTAACTGTAACACCACAGCCTGCGTCTGTGTAACGTGGGGGTCTGGAGGCAACGCACAGAGAACACGAGGCGGGAACAGTCAGGGATTAAAATAGTTCTATTTATATACAGTGGTAACTTTTCATTGACTTAAAGTAGCTCTGAACAATTAGTGTTAGTAACTATGCAAATCAACATTAAACAGAACAACAATAAGTTTTAAATAGCAATTAAAGTATTAACGTTAATGTTCTTTTCACAAAGGAGGTGAGGCCAGTCATGGGAATCAACACGTAAATTCTCTCTGCAACTCTGGCCCTAGTGGGGGTCACCGATTTTCCCACTAGGCTGCAAGTCTCTCTTTTAAGTACTGTAGTTTGTTAATGTGGTTTGGGCCTCCCACGCACCAACCGGCCCCCTCCCAACCTGCTGTCCTAATCCCAGCCAACCCTGATACCGTAGGTTATAGCTGGAAGGGACACTCGCGTTGTTCCTACGAAATCACAGGCATGCCTCTCCTGTCTCAGTCTCCTCGTGGATCCTCCCGGCTTGACCGTCAGCAGAAGTCTCTAAGGGTTGGAGCGGAGAGGACTAGGCCTCGACTCTCGACAGGCAACGTTGGGCCATGGTGGCTTTACCATCGCAGGGCTCGGATCCTGGTTCTGACCTGTGTAGGCAGAACTTGGAGTTCTCCTGAGGGAAATCGGGACCCTGTCAGGCACTGACCAAAACCTTGGTGGTGTAGACTTCCCGCCAAGGCCTGTTATGCTGGTCTCAGTGGCATCTTTGGAGTACATCTGATACCATTGACTTTCCTGATACCAAAACTGCCTGTGGTTTGATGCTCAGGGCTTTTATATAAAGAAAGTCCTTTCTTTGAGTCAGGTCCAGCACCTGAAGTTGCTGCCCCTGCATATTTTCCAGCACAATTTGGTTCCGCTTGATTTCACCTGGCCAGCAGATGGTAGTTTCTCCTCATTAACGGCACATCCCTCAAGGGCTCTTCAGTAAATTCAATGCTGCTTATTACATCTGCATGGTTTTCCTTACTCATTTTTCTGTCATTTGGCCAATATTAATAATTATGGTAATCCTAATTGACCTATAACAGGAAAGGTTTATTCTGATTTCATGTCAGATATTGAGAAAAACATGCATATCTGTCTTTTTATATAGCGTATGTAAACTTCTAGTTTCAACTGTATATATACAATGTATCTCTATGGACATTTATAATTTGCTCCTGGGTTCACTGCCTGCACAGATAACATCAATATAAGCTGTGGTTCATTGGTATAGCTGCAGCTTGCTAACAGACATGAGTTTGAGCCCCAGTGAGACTGAACACAAGAGGGAGAAGCAGTGAATATTTAATTTATCCAATGATGCATCCCCGCCTTCCCCTCCCTTAGGAGGAGCTACAGAATGATGAAGACATTGGAGAGAAGAGAATTGAGTATAGAAGCTGGGAAAAAAGCTTTAATATGATGGGACAGTCCCGCTGAATCTGGGATGGCTGGTAGCTATGCACCTGTTGAGAGGTGTGTAATAATTATAGAGGACAACTCAGGAGATTCTTTGCGTGGAACTAGACAACTACAGGACACAGTTTTAAAAGTGGTAAAGTCTATATTATCACACGGTGATTCAAGGTGCAGAGAGAAACTCAAGTCCACAACACTTGGTGCAAATATCAAATGCAGCTCAGCAGTCTATAGGAAACTTCAGAGGAAAATGCAATCACGCAGAAAGTCTATGAAGCACAATTATTCTTGAGGATACTTGACACGAATAAGTCCTTGCTTAGTCCACAACACAGATAGATATGCTTATAAGGCAGTTCAAATAATATCTTAGCTCAACCAGGGAGGTCTGGTTAATAGTCTCAGGTTCTTGCAGAGCAGCAACAGCTTACATGTCTAGCAAATGCAGATGGAAGTAAACACGAGCAGCAGATGAAGGAGGATTACTGGAACTGGTGTATGCAGCAGGAACTCAGAGCAGAGTAGCAGGATAACCCCACAGGTTCATAGGAGCAGGTATATAGCCAGGGAGTAATCAGAGGTCAGGAGCTGGATGCAAGGCAGAATACTCTAGCACAGACTGAAGGCTGGGGTGGAGTTTTATAGCAGGAAGACACAGTGCACATGAGACCAAAGATGCCATCTTGGAAAAGGGCAGTAATGCACAAAAAGGTAATAAAAAAATGTGACAAGGTGCCTGAGCAATATTCTCCTTCAGTGTTGGAGAAACTACTAAGTTGCCAAGTCCTGTTCTGTTTCTGTCTCTGAACTTGTAACTGATCCCTGGACCTGCTTTCCCTGGGTCTATATGACCTAGGCCTGAACTCTTAGCCCATTCTGTGTGAATAAGAATCTAACCCTAAACCTGGTGTGTCTGAAACAAGGCTTATCACTGAACTTGTTTGTTTCTAAATCTGGATCTTTCTCTAAACCTGCTGGGTCTGAATCAGCACTTTTTTTCAGACCTACTGTGTCAGAAGCACAAAAGCTTCACTTACATATCATAAATGAACTTTAGAAATATTTTTTCTGTTTATGTGTGTAAAGTAATACAGGGTGCTTAGGCAGGGTGTTTACATATGCAGACGCAACAGCTGGTGGTTTTGGGACAGTTTCCTTTTAAGATACAGTACGTATCTTAAAAGGAAACTGTCCCAAAACCACCAGCTGTTGCGTCTGCATATGTAAACACCCTGCCTAAGCACCCTGTATTACTTTACACACATAAACAGAAAAAATATTTCTAAAGTTCATTTATGATATGTAAGTGAAGCTTTTGACTAGTCGATGGGGAGTTAATGTCCCCAGAGTAGTCGACCCACTTGACCGTCAACAGTCTGTATCTGTAAGTTTATATCATGCGCGGGCTGGTGGCAGTGGGCGAGTGTAGCATATTTGGAATCCTGGCACACTAGGAAAGAGTGGGCCCTGGCTGAGTGTTGGTGTTGTGTGGGCCTTGTGCATGTGCAGACCGACTGTGACTGCAGCATTCACTTGCCCTGCTGCAAAGTTCCTCTTACTATGGGCTAGTCCTGAACCTTAACACTTACCTTATTCTAATGTCAATTATCTAACTACAGCCTCTACCTTATTCTACCTATCTTATGTCCTAGGTCCTAACCTATGTTTTACGAGACAAAAGCATGAAGATATCTGCACTGCTGCAGCACCTGTGGCCAACACACCTGATCGCGTCAGTTCAATGCTGATTCGACCCGTCCCCCGGCTCTCGGATGCCAACCCAGATATAGTGAAACACACCATGTGTAGTCCGTGAAGAGAAAAAATGTGGGTGGCACTCACCATCCTAATTAAAAGTCCACTTTATTTAAGTTGCTTAAAACATCAGAGGCAGGAGAGTCCTATCTGGAGCTCAAAGGATGACAGGCCGTTTTGCCCACCATGTGCTTCTACGGATTCTTACACAATGTTGTACAGTTATGCATTAATTCTAAATTACTTATGCACATTACATAGGCAGACATATAATAAGACACATTATATACTGAAGATGCATGACATTATTCATGACATTATTCACTTACACAATACGCATGACACAATTGGTGTCTTCAGGGGTAGGAACGCGACAACCATTGTCCATCACCCTTACAAGTTCATCCCATGCACCTGAATGGATAGGTTTTTACAGTATAGTTATGGATTTTGCAAACCTTATTAAACACTAAACATTCGGAAAAATATTTTCCTTAGAACAACTGAGTGCAATCACAAGTTACATTTTTTGCCACCTTTTTCCACCATTGTCCAAAGTGTGAGATGTTTGTCTCCTGAGCACTCTGAATCTAGGACAATAAACCATCTATTTAGAAAGTAGTTTACTGGTTATTTATTATAAGGCCAGGTTCATATTGCGTTGGTGCAGTCCGTTCACCAATGCTAGTGCCTTTTAAAGATCGTGTTATGCGATCGCGATAGCGCAGATGCTCCATCTACGCTAGCGGTGACGGACCGGAAACGCTGCAGACCGCGTCCGAGGGTCTGTCACAGAATGACGGCACATCACTAGCGCATGCCGATTATGACATGCGTTAGCGATGCGCTACATAATGGCAGTCAATGGGTGCGCTGAAGCATACATTACATTACGTTAGTGCCGCTGTGTAACGGATGCCGTTGGCGCATTGCCATTGACGCAATGGGAACCCTGCCTAAGGAGTAATATTTTATATATGATATTATTAAGTCAGTCAGTATATATTACTGTAATTGGGAAATAAGCAGCCCATTGTACAAAGGGTAAATTGGTTCATGCTGCACACTGTGTACAGTACATTACTATAAGATTAGTTAACAGCGGGTCTAACAAACAAAACCAAGTGACTAAGTCATAAAATAATAATATTTCTGTTGACTGCATAATCTTGCCCCACATATTGAGGGATAATATTTGGCCATACATATGTAGACAACGAATAACCTTCTTTGCAGAGAACAATATTCATCATTTAATTGATATTGTGAAAAAATATATTTTTTCATGTCTTGATTCTGGAAGTGGAACTTCATTAAAATTAATGTTATGCCTCCAATGTTTTATTTCTCATAAACCTACTCAATTAAGCCATCTGAAGATTTAATGAGCAACCTAGAAACTTTCATTTAACTAATTATCTTTGGTCACAGTCATAAGTATATGGCATTTAAATAAACAATTTGCATGGAAATGTAAAAAGGTAGAGTAGCTTCTGTCCAACACTAATGATGTAAGTATACTTACAGGATTAACCCAAAACACAGCTTATGTTTTCCTTATTTTTCAGTAGATAACTCTCTGAGCACAGACAGTTTAGTAGGTGTTAACAGCAGTCCTGTGTAGCACTAGAGTTGAGCGAATTTGTTCTGATTCGGTCGCTGAATCTGAATTGGCCATATTCATGCCATATTGGTACCCTATTTGTGACGAATGTATGTTTGATGATTGGTTCCAAACATATTCGGTAATTTCTACTAGCATTGACTCTAATGACGTTCGGCTGTGTTTGACGAATATTGCAAAAACAATATTCGGACCCAAATCCGAACAAATTCGCTCAACTCTATGTAGCACCACAACCACAAATCACACACAATGAGAACTGAGTACTGATCATGTAGTACCGTAGATGTTAGGTACTTTTACACTGGCCAATCATATGGAACAAGGTTGAGGTTACCCTCAACTCCCACAGTTTTTATCTATATTATTAACCTCTTTACCACCTTGCGCTTTTTTTTGTTTTTTCCTCCCTTTCTTCCAAATGCTATAACTTTTTTATTTTTCTGTCCATGTAGCCATATGTGATTTTTAAATGACACCATTGATTTTACCACATAGTGTATTGGAAAACAGGAAAAAAAATCCAAATGCGGTGATATTGCAAAAAAAGTGCAATTCCACAATTGTTTTTAGGGTTTTGTATTTACCATGTTCACTATACGGTAAATCTGATCTGCCAATATGATTATCCAGGTCAGTACAAGTAAGCAGATTAGATACCAAACATGTATAGGATTTTTTTTAAGTGGTGTAAAAAAATTCCAAAATTTGTATGAATTTTTTTTTGCATTTGTTGCCATTTTTTAAGACCAGTAGCATTTCCATTTTTTGGGATCTGGGACAGGGTGATGGCATATGTTTTGTGGCTTGATCTGATGTTTTGATTGATACCATTTTGGGATATACATTGTGTTTTGATCGCCTCATTGCATTTTATTGCAATGTTGCGAGGACCAAATAAAAAACGTAATTCTGGCAGTTTTGATTTTTTTTTCTCTCGTTACACTGTTTATCAGTCAGATAAATTTATATTTTGATAGATCGGACATTTCTGAATGCAACAATATCAAATATGTGTATTTTTAAAAAAATAGAGGGGGTGATTTGAACTTTTGTGCTTTTTTAATTTTTCAAATATACACTGCTCAAAAAAATAAAGGGAACACTAAAATCCCACATCCTAGATGTCACTGAATGAAATATTCCAGATGTAAATCTTTATTCATTACATAGTGGAATGTGTTGAGAACAATAAAACCTAAAATGTTCAACATAAATCACAACTAATATCCCACAGAGGTCTGGAGTTGGAATGATGCTCAAAATTAAAGTGGAAAATGAAATTACAGGCTGATCCAACTTCAATGGAAATGCCTCAAGACAAGGAAATTATGCTCAGCAGTGTGTGTGTGGCCTCCACGTGCCTGTATGATTTCCCTACAATGCCTGGGCCTGCTCCTGATGAGGCGGCTGATGGTCTCCTGAGGGATCTCCTCCCAGACCTGGACTAGAGCATCCACCAACTCCTGAACAGTCTGTGGTGCAACGTGACGTGACGTTGGTGGATGGTGCGAGACATGATGTCCCAGATGTGTTCAATCGGATTCAGGTCTGGGGAACAGGCGGGCCAGTCCATAGCATAAATGCCTTCATCTTGCAGGAACTGCTGACACACTCCAGCCACATGAGGTCTGGCATTGTCCTGCATTAGGAGGAACCCTGGGCCAAGCGCACCAGCATATGGTCTCACAAGGGGTCTGAGGATCTCATCTTGGTACCTAATGCACAATTTTCAAAACCATCAGAGGGAAAGCCAGCGAGTCTGGGCAGATGTTTATGTAGCGCCCCCACTGCCGCAGGGCCGAGGGGTACCCGGTACCGGGCCTCTGAGTCTCTGCTCTGGGGTGGTCACGGTGGCTAGGCCCGATCCGTGACCCTGCCGAGGGGCGCACAGTGGATGATGTGACAGATGTAGATGGGGCGGTGCAGTAAATAACGAGGACACCAAGTTTGCAGTCTCTTTACCTCTTTACTGAAGGTTTTAGAGTCCTCAGTCCAGAGAGCTGTCAACCGGGCTGTCTGAGACCGGCCGGTCTAAAGGCACATCAGGAGTTCTCTTTACAGGTGGGAATCAGTGTCTACCTTCTAGCGCTGTGTGTTGTAGTCCTTCCCTGCTGAGCTCCCGGGATAGTTCTCACAACTGATTCTGTCTGTCTCTGATGTTCGTTCTCTCCGTCCCCCAGATGATATGGTAGGACGCACCCGTATGACGGGGTAGGCCTGGAGTTCTTCCGGGACCCTAGAGTCGCCCCTCTCCCACAGCTGCCTCCGTTGTCTGCTTAGGTGTTAAGTGAGACAGCCAACCTTTAATTGGCTGTCCTGCCGTGGTTTGCAGTAGTACTTAAAGTCTCTTACTTGCTCGGCGTTCCGGCCACCGACTGTTTGCGCCTCAGAAGGATGTTGCCTCGGTCTAACAGCACGACTCCTTCTGGTCCTAATTCCTCTTTACTGTATTCCCGTTGTGCACTGGTAAGTTCTGCTCTGAGGAGTCTGCCAGGATCCCATCCCTGACAGGTCCTCTCTCTAGCTCTTCCCAGCTACTTCTCCCCGTCTTCCCGTCCAACCCCCAGTTTTACCAGAGTGTGAGGAGTGGCCTACTAGATAGGACCACCCCCCCTGGTGGCCGGAGTGTGAAGTGTAGTGAGGTGTTACCTGGTCAGAGAAACTCCTTTAGTGCAATCAGACGTACCATAGCTCCCCATAGTGGCGGAGCCACAATACTGCAACGACCAGGACTCTGGGGTGCTGCACTTATAACCTGGGAAGGGGATAATACCCATGAAGTTTCCCAGGCTATTAATATAAGCTCACAGCTGTATACTCAGCCTTTACTGGCTATTAAAATAGGGGACCCCTCCAAAAAAATGACGTGGGGTCCCCCTATAATTAATAACCAGCAAAGGCTATGCAGACAGCTGCGGGCTGATATTAATAACCTAGAAAGGGACCCTGGCTAAAAACATCAGAACTCAGCTGCCCCTCGCTCTCCTCACTTGCCCTGTAGTGGTGGCAAGTGGGGTAATAGTTTGCGGGTTAATGTCACCTTTGTTTTGTAAGGTAACATCAAGTCTGGGTTAGTAATGGAGAGGTGTTAATAAGACACCTCTCCATTACTAATCCTATAGTTGTTACAGGTTAAATAAAGACACAGCCAGAATAAAGTATTTTAATGAAATAAAACACTGCACAGTTTCCCATCTTTATTATACTCCTAAGGTATGGGTATATTGTTGGTTTTTATTTTATTTTTAGTACAGGAGATAGAGGGCATCACATAGATTAGGAGTATAATAAAGATGGGAAACTGTGTAATGTTTTATTTCATTAAAATACTTTATTCTGGCTGTGTCTTTATTTAACCTGTAACAACTATAGGATTAGTAATGGAGAGGTGTCTTATTGACACCTCTCCATTACTAAGCATTGTGAAAGTGCTGTGCGATTTTTTTCTCGCACCCATTGACTTGCATTGGCAAGTCTCGGCCGATATATATGTGAAATCACAGTATGCTGTGATTTCACTTGCACGTATAATACGGCCGAGAAAAAAAAAAGTTGATGTGAGCTGCCCCATAGATTAATACTGGTCCGAGTGCTATGCAATTTTTTCTTGCATAGCACCCGTCCGTATTCCTTGCTAGTGTGACTCCGGCCTTAAAAGCAGGAACACGACCAATGACGTAAATGTACGTCATAGATTGTGAAGGGATTAATATTGATTGTATTAGGGCCCATACTCACTTGCGAGAAACTCAGATGAGTCTCGCACGGCAATACCCAACACTGCACCCCTCACTCAGGAGCGGAGCGTGAGGCTGCATGTATTCCTATGCGGCCGCACGCTCCGATCTGAGTGCCGGCAGCAGCGCTGGGTATTAACATGCGAGACTCATCCGAGTTTCTCGCAAGTGAGTATGGGCCCTTAGGCTGGGTATTTCCCCTTCTAGAAACGGGAGTCCATTTGTGTGCTTGTTTTTTATTATACTGTTGGAAGGGATGAGTTTAGGAAAAATATAACTTACTGTCTCTTCCTCCTACCAGAGGAGATGGCAGAAGCATGTCTTCAGTACAGCCCGATGGAGTATAATAGTGTTTTTCTTTTCGCCTCACAGAACTGGGTATTTTCACTTCACACATCATGTACCAGTGCAGTGTCATCTAGTTCATGTACAGAGGAAGATTTTACCTTAGACATTGTTCTCCTCCATTATCTACCTCATATAGCAACCTCACTCACTGCCCCATATTCACGCTGCAGATACAGTATAGCTGACATCTCATGTAATGATGTCGTTATCTTCATCAAAGTCCTGGTGTGATGGTGACTGTGTGGGAGTGTGTTACCCGAGGAACAGCATATGGACAGTCATTTTACTCTGCCCAGGATGGAGGAGCAGGTAGGACACATGTATTACAGACACTGGTGGGAGAGGAGCAGCTGGGGGCAGGGGCATGTCATATACATGATGGGCCAGTATGAAGAATATAGTGATCTCCTTATTCCTCATGTCGCTTTCTGCATGTAGATTATTAGTTCCCCAAAATGTATGTAGCATACATTCTGTATATAGTGTTGAGCGATACCTTCCGATATTGAAAAGTATCGATATCAGATTGGATCGGCCGATATTCAAAAAATATCGGATATCGCCGATACCGATACCCGATACCAATGCAAGTCAATGGGACCAAAATATCGGAATTAAAATAAACCCTTTCTTTCCTTGTAGGTTCATTCTACATGAAGGAAAACAACGAACAATAATGTAGGATGTATTGGGGGAGGTGGAGGAAACATTAAAGGCATAGAGGTTTAGCCCAATCAAATAGAATAGCAGTAATTAATTTTTTTTTTTAAGACGTTCGGAGTTACAAAGATATTAACTATGTTAAGATTTTTTATATTTTGTTAGATATTGATGTTTCACTAATTCCATGATCTTCACTTTCTTTTTTAATTCTCCAACACTTTCTTCTTCATCATCCTCAGCAGCAGCATCTTTTACATCAACTTCTTCTTCACCTTATTCATCATCTTCTTCACCTTCCTATTATTCTTTTTTGCTACATTCTTCAAATTCTTTTTATGAAACTATTATTCTTCTTCATATTCTACTTCTTCATCATATTCTTATTTGTGACAGGCATTCCTGTAGTTGTTATCTGTAAAAGTTTGAAGATTACACCTTCCGTTCTGCCTGTCACAAAAGAGTTACAACAGGATTTGTCCACGTTCAGTTTGGCCTGCAGCAGCAGGCTTTTTCCAGGGGCACCGCGAGGAGGAACAGACTCACCCCCATACACTGCTTAGTCCTCTTCTGCTTATAATTTAGATAATATCTTTTGCTCTGATTTTTAGTCTTATGCTTAATGTTCTTCTGCTCTTTGTTCTGCAGCTTCTTGTTCTTCTGCTTCTCGGTCTTCAGGGTTGTCGTCTCCAGGGTCGTCATCTCCAGGGTCGTCGTCTCCGGGGTCATCGTCTCCGGGGTCGTCGTCTCCGGGGTGGTCTTCAGGGTCGTCGTCTCCAGGGTCGTCGTCTCAGGGGTCGTCGCCTCTGGGGTCGTCGTCGTCTTAGGGGTGGTCTTCAGGGTCGTCGTCTTTAGGGTCTTGAACTTGGAAATGTAGCAGAAGGTACAAGAAGGCTGAGGAAATGCCGAGAACCAGCTGACGGTACTGGAACCCGGATGGCTACCCGAAGGTCCAAGAGCCAATGGAACTACCAAGGACCAGCTGATGGTACTGGAAACCGGTTACTAAGCAGGAGGTACCCATGCCAGAAAGCACTACCAAGGACCACCTGACGTTGGTGGAACTTGGATACCCAGCAGGAGGCACCTAAGCCAAAGGCTCTGCCTGGAACCAGCTGACAGTACTGGAACCAGGATGGGGAGCAGAAGGTACAAGAGCCAAAGACACTGCCGAGAACCAGCTGATGGTACTGGAACCCGGATGGGTAGCCGAAGGTATAAGAGCCAATGGAACTACCGAGGACCAGCTGATGGTATTGGAACTCGGTTACTAAGCAGGAGGTTCCCGTGCCAGAAAGCACTACCAAGGACCACCTGACATTGGTGGAACTCGGATACCCAGAAGGAGGCACCTAAGCCAAAGGCTCTGCCCAGAACCAGCTGACGGTACTGGAACCAGGATGGGGAGCAGAAGGTACAAGAGCAAAAGACACTGCCGAGAACCAGCTGACGGTACTGGAACCCGGATGGGTAGCAGAAGGTACAAGAGCCAATGGAACAACTGAGGACCAGCTGACATTACTGGAACCCGGTTACTAAGCAGGAGGTACCCGTGCCAGAAAGCACTACCAAGGACCACCTGACGTTGGTGGAACTCGGATACCCAGAAGGAGGCACCTAAGCCAAAGGCTCTGCCCGGAACCAGCTGATGGTACTGGAACCAGGGGGACCTATTCAAGATTGTCTTCCTAAGAACCAGCTAATGGTGCTGGAACTCAGATAGGCAGCAGAAGGTCCACAGGAAAAACAAAAGTTGCTAGGCCGTGAGCCAGCCGTAGTTACCTAAAATCCACAGTCCTACAGGGGGAGCTTGTCCTATTGGCACTACGGAACCAGCCTTGATTGCAAGTTCCCGCAGCCCACATAGGAAGCACCTAAACGGCAGGCACCATAGAGTCGGCTAACCCGACCGCAACACGACAGGACAATGTAATGGAGGCAAAGTGATCTTGACACTACCCGGAAACAGCTGGCGTGCTGGAACTGGGCTGGGCAGGAGGGAGTACCCATGCCAAAGACACTTCTGAGCAGCAACTGGCATTGTTGGAGCCCAAGGAATAAAGGAGAAGCAGAGTGTAGGCTGAGGCCTAATTGGAGCAAGTTGAAAGGGAACCTTTAACCCCCCAAGGCGTTAGCAACTAGAAGAGCCACCTTGTGCAGCAGTAATGCTGCACAAGGAAAAGGTGGCTCTTTTAATTATGCTTCTTGCACACGCTGAACGAAACACTTATAAAATTTGGCCCCTCATACCGTGAAACTGTCCCGGAGGCGGGACTTTCCTTCTTAATGAGACGCAGCACAGCTGTCATTCATACCCCCTTGGTGCTGGGCGCAGCCTCCGGAGCATTGTTTGTTTGTGTACCGGAGTCTGCACTGTTATGTTATCCCTTGCAGTTAGCACTGCCCATCTTCTGACATCATTTGATGTCAGCCTGACTGCGCCTGTGAGGTCACGCTGCCCGACATCAAGCCCGCAGTGTCTTCTGATTTATTCACACTGCGGGGCTGGGATTCATGGCCTTGCGCAGTGTATATCTTTGCCTCTCTAACTCATCTCCTTCTGCCTTCTTTAGACTGTGTGGCGTCAGCTGATCCCTAATCACATGCCACGGCCGTGACGCCGTATAGTCTGAAGAAGGTGGAAGGAGATGAGTGAGAGGCGAAGGTATGCACTGCGCATGCCCATGAATCCCAGCCCCGCAGTGTCTTCTGATTTATTCACACTGTGGGGCTGGGATTCATGGCCTTGCGCAGTGCATATCTTCGCCTCTCTAACTCATCTCCTTTCGCCTTCTTCAGACTGTGCGGCGTCAGCTGATCCCTTATTGCATGCCACGGCCATGAAGCCGCACAGTCTGAAGAAGGAGGAAGGACATGAGTGAGAGGCGAAGATATGCAATGCGCATGCCCATGAATCCCAGCCCAGCAGTGTGAATAAATAAGACACTGCGGGGCGTGATCTCGGGCAGGCCGGCCACACAGGTGGAGCCAGCCTGACAACAAATGATGTCAGAAGACGGGCAGCGCTAACTGCACATGGCCAAGGGATAACATAACAGCGCAGGCTCCGGGACAGATTCAAACAACGCTGAGGAGGCGGCGCCCGGCGCCAAGGGGGTAGGAATGATGGCTGTGTTGTGTCTCATTATGAAGGAAAGTTCCACCTCCGGAACGGTTTCACGGTATGAGGGGACACATTTTATAAGTGTTAAGTTCAGTGGGTGCAAGGAGCATAACTAAAAGAGCCACCTTCTCCTTGTGCAGCATTACTGCTGCACAAGGTGGCTCTTTCGGTAACAAATGCCTGGGGGGGAAAGGTTCTCTTTAATACCTGTTGTAGTGTCAGCGTGGCGGTCGCAGGACACATTGCTGGATACACAGCAGGGGAACAGCTGACGTTACTGAACCCCACTAACACAGGAGTGAGTGTTTTTCTCTGTGCAGACAGCACTTCCGGGCAGCAACTGGTGGTGTTGGAGCCCAAGGTCAATCAGGCTGTAGGCCGAGGCCTAATTGGAGCAAGTTTAATATCTGATGTAATTTGACTGTGGAGGTAGCAGGAGCAATTGCCGGACTCACAACAAGGGAGCAGCTGACGTTACTGAACCCCACTATCCCAGGAGCGAGTGTTTTTCTCTGTGCAGACAGCACTTCCGGGCAGCAACTGGCGGTGTTGGAGCCCAGGGTCAATCAGGCTGTAGGCCGAGGCCTAATTGGAGCAAGTTTAATATCTGATGTAATTTGACTGTGGAGGTAGCCGGAGCAATTGCCGGACACACAGTAAGGGAGCAGCTGACGTTACTTAACCCCACTAACACAGGAGCGAGTGTTTTTCTCTGTGCATATGGCACTTCCGGGTAGCAACTGGTAGTGTTGGAGCCCAGGGAGTGCAGGAGGAGCAGACTGGAGGTATTGCCACACACACAGCAGGAGAGCAGCTGGCGTTACTGAACCCCAATAACACGGCAGCAAGTGTTGACTGTGCAAACAGCACTTCCGAGCAGCAACTGGCAGTGTTGGAGCCGAGGGACAGCAGGAGGAGTAGACTTGAGTGATTGCCGCACACACAGCAGGGGAGCAGCTGGCATTACTGAACCCCAATAACATGGCAACAAGTGTTGACTGTGCAGACAGCACTTCCGAGCAGGCGGTGTTGGAGCCCAGGGAAAGCAGGAGAAGCAGAGTGTAGGCCTACTTGGAGCAAGTTGAGAGGGAACCTTTAACCCCCCCAGGCGTTTGTAACTGAAAGAGCGACCTTGTGCAGCACTAATGCCGCACAAAGAAAAGGTGGCTCTTTTATTTATGCTCCTTGCAAACGCAGAACAAAACACTTATAAAATGTGTCCCCTGATACTGTGAAACCGTCCCGGAGGTGGGATTTTCTGGGGGATAATGAGTCACCGGCGCCCGCAGCAGGCACAGAATCACCACATCCTCTCCCTGCTCCACCTCCACGCCCATGCCCACGTGCCTTACTCCCTGCCTTCTTCATCTTGGTAGACTGATAAAGATAGGCAGAAAAGTACTAAGGGCTTAGTGTGCTTATTCCTGAACAGCTGTTAACAGGTATAAGGAACACTAATTTTATCAAGTGTGGACTAGACTTTAATATGAGTTAATGTGGCCTACACAACTCTAAAGTGGAGTGTTTGGGGAACTTTATAAACTGTTTGTTTTTTCCGCAGAACAGAATACAGAGTGAGCTGCACTCACACAGAGACCGTGCAGACAGCCGTTAATGGCGCTGCAAGGCAAAAAACAGCTCTTCTATGTAATCCCATATAGTGTTTTTCCACAATCTAGCAGGATACGGATGGAAAGCCACTAATAGGATAAATTTGAAAAAAGGTGCAGCAGGCTGCACTAATTGAGAAACGGACAATGGAACGGTATGAGGCAGTGACGCGCGCTGAGCTGACTACAACCGGCTGTGGCGGCAGAACAGACTACAGAGTGAGCTGCACTCACACAGAGAGGTGGGATTTTCCTTTGTAATGAGACGCAACACAGCCGTCATTCCTACCCCCTTGGCGCCGTGCACCGCCTCCTTAGCGTTGTTTGAATCTGTCCCGTAGCCTGCACTGTTATGTTAAGCCTTGGGCATGCGCAGTTAGCGCTGCCCGTCTTCTGACATCATTTGGTGTCAGGCTGACTGCGCCTGTGCGGCCGCGCTGCCCGAGATCCCGCCTCGCAGTGCCTTCTGATTTAATCACACTGCGGGCCTGGGATTCATGGGCATGCGCATTGCATATCTTCGCCTCTCACTCATCTCCTTCCGGCTTCTTCAGACTGTGCGTCGTCACGGCCGTGGCATTCGATTAGGGATCAGCTGACGGCAAACAGTTTGAAGAAGGTGGAGGGAGATAAGTGAGAGCCTGAGGTGAATATATGCACTGCGCATGCCCATGAATCCCAGCCCCGCAGTGTGAATAAATCAGAAGACACTGCGAGGCGGGATCTCGGTCAGCGCGGCCGCACAGGCGCAGTCAGCCTGACACCAAATTATGTCAGAAGACGGGCAGCGCTAACTGCGCATGACCAAGGTTTAATATAACAGTGCAGGCTCCAGGACAGATTCAAACAACGCTAAGGAGGCGGCTCACGGTGCCAAGGGGGTAGGAATGACGGCTGTATTGCGTCTCATTACGAAGGAAAGTCCCACCTCCGGGATGGTTTAACGGTATGAGGGGACACATTTTATAAGTGTTAAGTTCAGCGGGTGCAAGGAGCATAACTAAAAGAGCCACCTTTTCCTTGTGCTACAAACGAAAGAAGGGTGCACTCTAGCTGATTATACGATGTTTATAGGGGTGCAGTGCCTAGCCCAACAGTATATATGACCAAAAAAGAGAGAAAAAGAGTTGGACTAACACAGGCTCACACAACCACGTAATGTAAAAAACATCAAACTTTTATTAAACACCACAAACAAAACATATAAAAACAATTAAAACCACATCATGTGTACATGAAAACACTCCCATTCGCAAGCGATATCTCAATCAGAGCATAGGTAAATCAGATGTTAGTAAATGCAAAAGATATATTGACATATGTAAATAGCACCGTCCTCCCTCATATATATAGCCTGCTGCCTGAAAGGAAACCTATATAAAAAGTCATCATAAGACAAGGAACATCCAAAATCCTATACAGTGGGTCCTTATACTACCTGATAGTAGATCCTTATGTTGTAATAACACCAACCAAAAATTCGGACAGGGTGCAATCTGGATAGATATACAGGACTGGTTTAAATAAAGTGCAGCGCCCCAGAGTTCTGGTCGTTGCAGTACTGTGGCTTCGCCGCTAAGGGGAGCCATGGTACGTTCGATGGCACCGAAGGAGTTCCTCCAATCAGGTATCACAGACACCAATATGTTTCACAGCTGGGCCTCCGGGGGGAGCTAAGGGTGCTATTCATTAGGCCACTCCCCACCATAGTGGGTAAACTGGGGGTCAGGCAGAAAGTTAGAGAGAACGCTGACGGGATTGAACGGAGCAACACCCTGTGGCAGGGGGTGTTGTGAAGGGAGAGACTGTAGGGTCTCTGCCAGGGGTGGGATCCTGGCAGAAGCTTGGCATTGAAAGAACGTAACGGGTCCGCGCAGGCTCCTGGAAGCGGCGGGACTCAAGGAAAGGACTAGAAGCGAGACAGATTGTGCTGAGTGAGAAACGAGATCAAGCAGAAGGAGAATAACAGCAGGGGTTTTGTTGAAAGAGGCAGCACCCTGCTGAGGCGCAATACCGGTGGCCGGAACGCCGAGGGAGTGGATTAGAATACAGCTTCAAGCCATACTCCAAACAGCGGCAGGACAGTCGGTCTCAGGCGGGCTGTCTACCACATATCACCTATGAAGTCTTGGGGGGCAATTGTGGGAGAGGGGCGACTCTAGGGTCCCGGAAGAACTCCAGGCCTACCTGACAAACGGGTGCCATTCCAACCTGAATACAGGGAAGGGGTGGATTACAGAGGAACATCAAATCGAGTTGTGAGGGAACTTAAGAAACAGACACAACCGTTGTGGGGTTACTTTCCATAAGCACAGCAGGGAAGGACTACAACACATAGCGCTAGAAGGAAGGCACAGATTTCCACCTGAGAGGAGAACTCTGGAGGTGCCATTGGACCGGCCGGACTTGCGTAGCCTGGTGAACCGTGTTCTGGACTGAGGACTCAGAGATCTCCAGTAAAGAGGTAAAGAGACTGCAACCTGGTGTCCTCGTTATTTACCGCGACTTACACCCCACAACTGCACCGCTCCATCGCTACTATTACTACCACCTATTACACCGGACGTCCCCCACTGACGGACAGGGCCACGGACCGGGTCTAGCCACCGTGACAACCCCGAGACTGAGAACTAGAGGCCCGGCTCCGGGTACCCCTCGGCCCTGCGGCGGTGTGGGGGCGCGCCGCAGACTTGGCGTCACGAACAGGATCTACTTAAGCCTGAAGAATCAGGTCATGTGTGCCTAGAGACTGTGATTTACTGTACTTGAACCGTACTTTATTGAAAAGACTGTGCTGTGCCATTTGCCGCCAAAATCCGCCGCCATTGCAGCGCTGAGGAGAGCGCAGGAAGAGAAGAGGGGCGTGGAGTGGGCGTAGCCGAGCTGGAGAGCGCGAACAGTAATGGCCGCCCAGTCTAAATATTTCTGTGCAGTGAGGACGTGTCCGTCAGCAGCAGAGATCCGCCTCCTAATCCTTAATGGGGGGCGGAGGCAGAGAAAACGAAACTGCTCACGCAGGAGAGAGCGGGAAAAAGACCAGGAAGCGACCCACGTGGAGGACGCTATGGCCAGCAGCTCCGAACCCGACAGCGGGGTTGAAGTGGAAGTCTCCCCTGACTACCCGGCTGAGCCCAGCAGCTTGTCCTCCGTGGATAACACCAAATTCCTGAGAGCCGAGATGGAGGATTTATATAACCAGCTCCTCCAACTGCATGTAAGAGTCCAGGCCCCGCATCAGGTGGGACCGGCAGTGGATTCCCGGACATCGGAAGAACCAGCGGGACCTGTCGCGGAAGGTGGAATCGTACCAGTGGGTGAGTCCGCCGATCCTACCCCACTAGCAGAGGGTGTGTTAGTGGGTCCCGTAGCAGCACCACCTCTCCCGGGGACCCATAGACTTCAGCGCCTGTTACCATGGGAGGAAGCCACGGGCATGGAACACCGTATGCGAGCCCCAATCACCCCTACTCCCTTGCCGTGTGAGGTCAGCGCGGAGCGCACGGTGTGCCGCTGGGTGAACCCTGGATCCAATCTCATGGGGTTCCCCGGGGTGGAGACCCAGAAGGGAGAAATGGTACAGGCCCTAAGCTGGGAGGAATACCAGATCCAGCTAGAACAGCGGTGGCGAGAGGAAGAGAAAACACATCAGGCTAAACGGGAGGCCTATCATCAAAAAGATTTGGCGGTCAAGGACCGGGCCCGTAAGGACCCCACCACTCACCAGGCCCCGCGCAGGCAGGGCATCATCACCGTCTTTAAACTCCAAGGAGGCTGGGGCTTCATTAAAGAACCGGGGCTATACGCAGAGGTCTTTGTTAACCGACGGGATGTCGAGTCACACCTTAGAGAGGGTCACCCCGATCGAGACCTCTATCCGGGAGACAGTGTTACCTACACCCGGCACCTTGGGGAAAAGGGGTGGTTCGCTCTGAACGTCTACAAGAAAGAGAAACCAGCCCCTGTGGCCAAAGTGCCGCCGTGTGACCGATCTGTAACCACCCTGGTCGGCCCCACCTGCCTGACCACAGAACTTGCGATCTGCCACCCGATCGCCGCCACCACTGTCGTGCCTAAAGAGGTGCCCCTTCGAGTGACCGATGTTCCGGATGTGCCAGCACAGAGAGAAGTGGGAACACAGACCTTGATCGCCGCGCACGACCTGGTCGTGCAACAGACCCGAACCCATGGGGTGTATCTGGCAGCGGGAGTGGACCTGAAACCTGGATTGCAGGGGTCCGCCCGCCAGGAGGCGCCTCATGGAAACTTCTGAAAGAAGAGTCACTTTGTGAAAATGTAAATAGTTACTGTTTGTCTTTTATTCCTTTAAGTTGCTGCTAAACCCGCCCAGGGTTAATGGATCCCTCTGTTGACCCGGGATCCTCTTTGTTTGTTTTCCTTTTCTGAAGTTGTTGCACAAAAGTTATACAAACTGCAGAAATCATGGACGGTGCATGATTCGAACTTCCCTTGTAAATAGTTTGCACCTTCTTAAAGGTGCTCCCTACTGGTTTTAGCCAAAGACACTTTGCGAAGATATTTGCCCTATTTGTTTGAGCCAAAGACACTTTGTGAAGATATCTTTCCTACCGGTTCTAGTTAAAGACACTTTGCGAAGATACCATACCGGAACCTTTGCATGGGCCGGTAGGCTGAGAAGACGAGCTACCTTAGAAAGACTTGGTCTCCTCTTAAAGGGGATGTGAGAAACTGAACTTGAGAGAGATACTGTTGCAGAACAGTAATGCCATAATGATGCCTTGAAAAGAAATGTAACTGTTTTACATGCTAAGTTATATGTGTTGAATTTGTTGAAATGTCTAAATAATGTTTTGCAGAAAGAAAAGATGCAGAGAGCCCGTAGGGGTAGAGATAGAGGTCTGCATAGTTGAAAGTAAGCGAAGTAATAATGAAGGTGAGGATAGAAGGTAAACCCCGCGTCCCCATTGAAAGTTACTTTGTTACTAAGGACAGAGAGTGAACCCGTAGGGGTTAGAGAGTGAGTCCTTAAAGGAGCCGAGTAGAGCTGGCTCAGAGTTCTTTAAACGAAAGGAATGTTATGTCTATACCATGTATAGTAGAGAAAGGCAGTAGGCCCTGGATGAACAGGGCGGTCCTGTAAAAGAAAGGAGAGGCAGTAGGTCTGGTGCCATAGGGACAGGCGGTCCTGCAGGTTCAAAGTAGGAGAATGTGAAGTTACCTTACCCTGTAATGTGATTATAGGAAGGCCTTTGGTAAACTAAGAGTGTATGTTTCCTAAAGGCAATGTTAATTTATTGTTCCAGAATTTGCACTAAGTAGAATACCCGGTTGGGTAACAGGAGTTATGCATAGCCTGTAATTTATAATGTTGACCATGTTTGTAACGTTAAAAGTGTCCTCACCTCCCATAAAGGGAAGCCTGTTCAAGTATACTTATTGTTTTGCACTCAACAAAATTGTATGTCTGTTTACTAATCTGTATTGTTGTTTTTCTTCCCAGTCCCGGAGTACTGTGTTTAACCAGGGGGGAGTGCAGCGCCCCAGAGTTCTGGTCGTTGCAGTACTGTGGCTTCGCCGCTAAGGGGAGCCATGGTACGTTCGATGGCACCGAAGGAGTTCCTCCAATCAGGTATCACAGACACCAATATGTTTCACAGCTGGGCCTCTGGGG
Organism: Ranitomeya variabilis; assembly: GCF_051348905.1. Taxonomy (NCBI): domain Eukaryota; kingdom Metazoa; phylum Chordata; class Amphibia; order Anura; family Dendrobatidae; genus Ranitomeya; species Ranitomeya variabilis. Next base: position 128,028,236 of record NC_135233.1, read on the forward strand.
GGAGCTAAGGGTGCTATTCATTAGGCCACTCCCCACCATAGTGGGTAAACTGGGGGTCAGGCAGAAAGTTAGAGAGAACGCTGACGGGATTGAACGGAGCAACACCCTGTGGCAGGGGGTGTTGTGAAGGGAGAGACTGTAGGGTCTCTGCCAGGGGTGGGATCCTGGCAGAGGCTTGGCATTGAAAGAACGTAACGGGTCCGCGCAGGCTCCTGGAAGCGGCGGGACTCAAGGAAAGGACTAGAAGCGAGACAGATTGTGCTGAGTGAGAAACGAGATCAAGCAGAAGGAGAATACCAGCAGGGGTTTTGTTGAAAGAGGCAGCACCCTGCTGAGGCGCAATACCGGTGGCCGGAACGCCGAGGGAGTGGATTAGAATACAGCTTCAAGCCATACTCCAAACAGCGGCAGGACAGTCGGTCTCAGGCGGGCTGTCTACCACATATCACCTATGAAGTCTTGGGGGGCAATTGCGGGAGAGGGGCGACTCTAGGGTCCCGGAAGAACTCCAGGCCTACCTGACAAACGGGTGCCATTCCAACCTGAATACAGGGAAGGGGTGGATTACAGAGGAACATCAAATCGAGTTGTGAGGGAACTTAAGAAACAGACACAACCGTTGTGGGGTTACTTTCCGTAAGCACAGCAGGGAAGGACTACAACACATAGCGCTAGAAGGAAGGCACAGATTTCCACCTGAGAGGAGAACTCTGGAGGTGCCATTGGACCGGCCGGACTTGCGTAGCCTGGTGAACCGTGTTCTGGACTGAGGACTCAGAGATCTCCAGTAAAGAGGTAAAGAGACTGCAACCTGGTGTCCTCGTTATTTACCGCGACTTACACCCCACAACTGCACCGCTCCATCGCTACTATTACTACCACCTATTACACCGGACGTCCCCCACTGACGGACAGGGCCACGGACCGGGTCTAGCCACTGTGACAACCCCGAGACTGAGAACTAGAGGCCCGGCTCCGGGTACCCCTCGGCCCTGCGGCGGTGTGGGGGCGCGCCGCAAAAGCATATGTACTGAGGAGAGGGTGGAAAAAAGGTGCTACTGAACAAACAAGATGAACCTCACGTCATGAATGCCCAGAGAGAAGAGATAAAATAGACTGGAGCCCAAATGCTTTGTGGCTATAATAGCTGAGCCAGTCTACATGCTATAAGTAGCCAAAGTGCAGCTGGAATGGGGTGTAAGAAGAAAAGCGACCCCACGCGTATCGCTGCCGCAGCAGCTTCGTCAGGGGAAGTGCATGTTGCGGTGAGTAACTCCGGTTTTAATATGCTTAGTAATTGCAGAAATTACATACCGCTGTGCTGCCACGGAGAAGGGGGGCATATACCGGAAGACGCCTTGGCCGCAATGAGGGAAGGTATAGCGGAAGTGTCAGGGGTCTCCATGGAGACCGTTGGCGCATGCGCATTCGCGGCTCGAGTACCGAGCCGTGTTTTCACGCGCCGAGCGCTGGAAGCGCCCAGAGCCGAGGCAAAGGAAAAAGAAGAAGAAAGAGCACAGATGAAAGGAGCCATGTAATGGAAAACACACAACAGGAAGCAAATGTAACCCAAATAAACCATTGGAATACATGTAGAAGACCTGCTGCAGGAGGGAAAATCAGTAGTTAGTTGGTGCACATATAGATATGCTGGCAAAAATAACTCTTTTTGTACATCCTACCAGGCTCAGTAGACATCTTCTAAAGGCTTACATGAATTGCAGGTCTAGGGATGTTGTGTATGCCCTCATCTGCCCCTGTAATATGGTGTATGTTGGGCAGACCTCTCAGGAACTGCGGAAACGGGCCCAGAAGCATATGTCCACGGTGCGTTTAGCAGCCTCGGACAAAAGGAAAGGTAATATCCTTACTCCAGTGGCAGAGCATTTTCTAACTATGCATGGCGGTTCTTCAGCCTGCCTCAGGGTGGTGGGCCTACAAAAGCTTACCCCCAGTGAGAGAGGGGGTGACAGGCGTAAACTACTCCTACAAATGGAATCTAGGTGGATTTTCCAACTTCAAACAGCAGCTCCTTTGGGTTTGAACGAGGAACTTCTTTTTACGGGATTCTTGGGCTAGTGGCTATATTAAGAGATGGTTATCTGGTATACTTGTATTCATACGTTTTTTCTCCCCTTCTTTTCTCCATCGCCACTTTTAGCCCTTCTTCTGAGTCTCAATCCGCTGCATTAAATACTACACATCCTCAGGAATAAGTGGGATGCTCTCTCCTGTATATGACCTGGGATCCTCAGGATTATGGATTTCGATATATGTTTTTAAAAAATGGACTAATAATGGACTTTTCGGTGCTTCAGCAATGAAGGTTGTGGCCATCAGATGAACACTCTCTACTTTGGGACTGGGTGTCTCCACGAAAAATAAACGCATGATATGGATGGATCCCGATACATTCCATTAATGAGGGACACTCAACTTTCAGAGGTGTCTCTATTAGCCCCTTCCTTATGTTTGGTTATTGTGCTTGCTCTCATGTGAGGGAAGCACATAAAATGGGGTTTGAATCCTTTGTACTTGTTCAATTTATACGCATGTAGGTTTATACCATATATGTATATATATATATATAAATGGAATATATGTGTGGTTATTTTTGCCAGCATATCTATATGTGCACCAACTAACTACTGATTTTCCCTCCTGCAGCAGGTCTTCTACATGTATTCCAATGGTTTATTTGGGTTACATTTGCTTCCTGCTGTGTGTTTTCCATTACATGGCCCCTTTCATCTGTGCTCTTTCTTCTTCTTTTTCCTTTGCCTCGGCTCTGGGCGCTTCCAGCGCTCAGCGCGTGAAAACACGGCTCGGTACTCGAGCCGCGAATGCGCATGCGCCAACGGTCTCCATGGAGACCCCTGACACTTCCGCTCTACCTTCCCTCATTGCGGCCAAGGCGTCTTCCGGTATATGCCCCCCTTTTCCGTGGCAGCACAGCGGTATGTAATTTCTGCAATTACTAAGCATATTAAAACCGGAGTTATTCACCGCAACATGCACTTCCCCTGACGAAGCTGCTGCGGCAGCGATACGCGTGGGGTCACTTTTCTTCTTACACCCCATTCCAGCTGCACTTTGGCTACTTATAGCAAGTAGACTGGCTCAGCTATTATAGCCACAAAGCATTTGGGCTCCAGTCTATTTTATCTCTTCTCTCTGGGCATTCATGACGTGAGGTTCATCTTATTTGCTCAGTAGCACCTTTTTTCCACCCTCTCCTCAGTACATATGCTTTATTTAAACCAGTGCTGTATATCTATCCAGATTGCACCCTGTCCGAATTTTTGGTTGGTGTTATTACAACATAAGGATCTACTATCAGGTAGTATAAGGACCCATTGTATAGGATTTTGGATGTTCCTTGTCTTATGATGACTTTTTATATGGGTTTCCTTTCAGGCAGCAGGCTATATATATATGAGGGAGGACGGTGCTATTTACATATGTCAATATATCTTTTGCATTTACTAACATCTGATTTACCTATGCTCTGATTGAGATATCGCTTGCGAATGGGAGTGTTTTCATGTACACATGATGTGGTTTTAATTGTTTTTATATGTTTTGTTTGTGGTGTTTAATAAAAGTTTGATATTTTTTATATTACGTGGTTGTGCAAGCCTGTGTTAGTCCAACTCTTTTTCTCTCTTTTTTGACCTTTTCCTTGTGCAGCATTACTGCTGCACAAGGTGGCTCTTTCAGTAACAAACACCTGGGGGGGACAGGTTCCCTTAAATTTCTGTTGTAGTGTCAGCGTGGAGGTAGCAGGACACATTGCCGGATACACAGCTGGGGATCAGCTGACGTTACTGACACTGGGTCATGTGTTGACTGTACAGACGGCACTTCTGAGCAGCAACTGGTGGTGTTGGAGCCCAGGGATTACAGTTCAGGTAGTAGAAACATGAACACAACAGGAGACCTGGATACTGTAGCCAACCAATTATTTAATCTGGAAGAGAAGTGGCAAATTCCAGCAAGATCCAGGCCTTGTTCATTTTCAGAAAAGTAAGCTGGTCAACGTTATCGGAGGATAGTTGCATGCGACGGTCTGTTAGTACCCTGTCATGATTCTCAATGGCGAGAGAACATAGCCCAGCATATATGAGAACTAGCTCTTGGAAGATGGAAACTATACTGACCATGAACTAAACCTGCCGCACAACTAGAAGTGGCCGGGTAGCATGCCTACGTTTTTTAACCCTAGATGCCCAGCGCCAGCCGGAGAACTACCTAATCCTAGCAGAGGAAAAGACAGTCCTGGCTCACCTCTAGAGAAATTTTCCCAAAGGCAGACAGAGGCCCCCACATATATTGGCGGTGATTTTAGATGAAATGACAAACGTAGTATGAAAATAGGTTTAGCAAAATCGAGGTCCGCTTTCTAGATAGCAGGAAGACAGAAAGGACACTTTCATGGTCAGCAGAAAACCCTATCAAAACACCATCCAGAAATTCCTTTAAGACTCTAGCATTAACTCATAACACCAGAGTGGCAATTTCCGATCACAAGAGCTTTCCAGACACAGTAACGAAACAGCAGCTGTGAACAGGAACAAAATGCAAAAACACACAAGGACAAAAGTCCAACTTAGCTGGGAGTTGTCTAGTAGCAGGAACAAGCACAGAAGGCTTCTGATTACATTGTTGACCGGCAAGAAACTGACAGAGGAGCAAGGTTATATAGCGACTCCCACATCCTGATAGGAGCAGGTGAACAGAGAGGATGATGCACACAAGTTCAATTCCACAAGTGGCCACCGGGGGAGCCCAGAATCCAATTTCACAACAGTACCCCCCCCCTCAAGGAGGGGGCACCGAACCCTCACCAGAACCACCAGGGCGATCAGGATGAGCTCTATGAAAGGCACGGACAAGATCGGAGGCATGAACATCAGAGGCAGTGACCCAAGAATTATCCTCCTGACCGTATCCCTTCCATTTGACCAGATACTGGAGTCTCCGTCTGGAAACACGAGAGTCTAAGATCTTTTCCACAACGTACTCCAACTCACCCTCAACCAACACCGGAGCAGGAGGCTCAACGGAAGGCACAACCGGTACCTCATACCTGCGCAACAATGACCGATGAAAAACATTATGAATCGAAAAGGATGCAGGGAGGTCCAAACGGAAGGACACAGGGTTAAGAATCTCCAATATCTTGTACGGGCCGATGAACCGAGGCTTAAACTTAGGAGAAGAAACCCTCATAGGGACAAAACGAGAAGACAACCACACCAAGTCCCCAACACAAAGCCGAGGACCAACACGACGACGGCGGTTGGCAAAAAGCTGAGTCTTCTCCTGGGACAACTTCAAATTGTCCACCACCTGCCCCCAAATCTGATGCAACCTCTCCACCACCGCATCCACTCCAGGACAATCCGAAGATTCCACTTGACCGGAGGAAAATCGAGGATGAAACCCCAAATTACAGAAAAACGGGGACACCAAGGTGGCAGAGCTAGCCCGATTATTGAGGGCGAACTCCGCCAAAGGCAAAAAAGCAACCCAATCATCCTGATCCGCAGACACAAAACACCTCAAATATGTCTCCAAGGTCTGATTAGTCCGCTCGGTCTGGCCATTAGTCTGAGGATGGAAAGCAGACGAAAAAGACAAATCTATGCCCATCCTAGCACAGAATGCCCGCCAAAATCTAGACACGAATTGGGTCCCTCTGTCAGAAACGATATTCTCAGGAATACCATGCAAACGAACAACATTTTGAAAAAACAGAGGAACCAACTCGGAAGAAGAAGGCAACTTAGGCAAGGGAACCAGATGGACCATCTTAGAGAAACGGTCACACACCACCCAGATGACAGACATCTTCTGAGAAACAGGCAGATCCGAAATAAAATCCATCGAGATGTGCATCCAAGGCCTCTTCGGGATAGGCAAGGGCAACAACAATCCACTAGCCCGAGAACAACAAGGCTTGGCCCGAGCACAAACGTCACAAGACTGCACAAAGCCTCGCACATCTCGTGACAGGGAAGGCCACCAGAAGGACCTTGCCACCAAATCCCTGGTACCAAAGATTCCAGGATGACCTGCCAACGCAGAAGAATGAACCTCAGAGATGACTCTACTGGTCCAATCATCAGGAACAAACAGTCTACCAGGTGGGCAACGATCAGGTCTATCCGCCTGAAACTCCTGCAAGGCCCGCCGCAGGTCTGGAGAAACGGCAGACAATATCACTCCATCTTTAAGGATACCTGTGGGCTCAGAATTACCAGGGGAGTCAGGCTCAAAACTCCTAGAAAGGGCATCCGCCTTAACATTCTTAGAACCCGGTAGGTACGACACCACAAAATTAAACCGAGAGAAAAACAACGACCAGCGCGCCTGTCTAGGATTCAGGCGCCTGGCAGACTCAAGGTAAATTAAATTTTTGTGGTCAGTCAATACCACCACCTGATGTCTGGCCCCCTCAAGCCAGTGACGCCACTCCTCAAAAGCCCACTTCATGGCCAAAAGCTCCCGATTCCCAATATCATAATTCCGCTCGGCGGGCGAAAATTTACGGGAAAAAAAAGCACAAGGTCTCATCACGGAGCAGTCGGAACTTCTCTGCGACAACACCGCCCCAGCTCCGATTTCAGAAGCGTCGACCTCAACCTGAAAAGGAAGAGCAACATCAGGCTGACGCAACACTGGGGCGGAAGAAAAGCGGCGCTTGAGCTCCCGAAAGGCCTCCACAGCATCAGGGGACCAATCAGCAACATCAGCACCCTTCTTAGTCAAATCAGTCAATGGTTTTACAACATCAGAAAAACCAGCAATAAATCGACGATAAAAGTTAGCAAAGCCCAAAAATTTCTGAAGACTCTTAAGAGAAGAGGGTTGCGTCCAATCACCAATAGCCTGAACCTTGACAGGATCCATCTCGATGGAAGAGGGGGAAAAAATGTATCCCAAGAAAGAAATCTTTTGAACCCCAAAAACACACTTAGAACCCTTCACACACAAGGAATTAGACCGCAAAACCTGAAAAACCCTCCTGACCTGCTGGACATGAGAGTCCCAGTCATCCGAAAAAATCAGAATATCATCCAGATACACAATCATAAATTTATCCAAATAATCGCGGAAAATGTCATGCATAAAGGACTGGAAGACTGAAGGGGCATTTGAAAGACCAAAAGGCATCACCAAATACTCAAAATGGCCCTCGGGCGTATTAAATGCGGTTTTCCACTCATCCCCCTGCTTCATTCGCACCAACTTATACGCACCACGGAGATCAATCTTAGAGAACCACTTGGCCCCCTTTATACGAGCAAACAAATCAGTAAGCAGTGGTAACGGATATTGATATTTAACCGTGATTTTATTCAAAAGTCGATAATCAATACACGGCCTCAAAGAGCCGTCTTTCTTAGACACAAAGAAAAAACCGGCTCCTAAGGGAGATGACGAAGGACGAATATGTCCCTTTTCCAAGGACTCCTTTATATATTCTCGCATAGCAGCGTGTTCAGGCACAGACAGATTAAATAAACGACCCTTAGGGTATTTACTACCCGGAATCAAGTCTATGGCACAATCGCACTCCCGGTGCGGAGGTAGTGAACCAACCTTGGGTTCTTCAAAAACGTCACGAAAGTCAGACAAGAATTCAGGAATCTCAGAGGGAATAGATGATGAAATGGAAACCAAAGGTACGTCCCCATGAGTTCCTTTACATCCCCAGCTTAACACAGACATAGCTCTCCAGTCGAGGACTGGGTTATGAGATTGCAGCCATGGCAATCCCAGCACCAAAACATCATGTAGATTATACAGCACCAGAAAGCGAATAACCTCCTGGTGATCCGGATTAACACGCATAGTCACTTGTGTCCAGTATTGTGGTTTATTACTAGCCAATGGGGTGGAGTCAATCCCTTTCAGAGGTATCGGAGCCTCCAGTGGCTCCAAATCATACCCACAGCGTTTGGCAAAGGACCAATCCATAAGACTCAAAGCAGCGCCAGAGTCGACATAGGCGTCCGCGGTAATAGATGACAAAGAACAAATCAGGGTCACAGATAGAATAAACTTAGACTGTAAAGTGCTAATTGAAACAGACTTGTCAGGCTTCTTAGTACGCTTAAAGCATGCTGATATAACATGAGTTGAATCACCACAATAGAAGCACAACCCATTTTTTCGTCTAAAATTCTGCCGCTCGCTTCTGGACAGAATTCTATCACATTGCATATTTTCTGGCGTTTTCTCAGTAGACACCGCCAAATGGTGCACAGGTTTGCGGTCCCGCAGACGCCTATCGATCTGAATAGCCATCGTCATGGACTCATTCAGACTCGCAGGCACAGGGAACCCCACCATAACATCCTTAATGGCATCAGAGAGACCTTCTCTGAAAATCGCCGCCAGGGCGCACTCATTCCACTGAGTAAGCACAGACCATTTGCGGAATTTTTGGCAGTATATTTCAGCTTCATCTTGCCCCTGAGACAAGGACATCAAGGCCTTTTCTGCCTGAAGCTCTAAATGAGGTTCCTCATAAAGCAACCCCAAGGCCAGAAAAAACGCATCCACATTGAGCAACGCAGGATCCCCTGGTGCCAATGCAAAAGCCCAGTCTTGAGGGTCGCCCCGGAGCAAGGAAATTACAATCCTGACCTGCTGTGCAGGGTCTCCGGCAGAGCGAGACTTCAGGGACAAAAACAATTTGCAATTATTTTTAAAATTTTGAAAGTGAGATCTATTCCCCGAGAAGAATTCAGGCAAAGGAATTCTAGGCTCAGACATAGGTGCATGAACAACAAAATCTTGCAAATTTTGTACCTTTGTGGCGAGATTATTCAAACCTGTAGCTACACTCTGAAGATCCATTTGAAACAGGTGAACACAGAGCCATTCAAGGATTAGAAGGAGAGAAAGAGAGGAAGGCTGCAGTATAGGCAGACTAGCAAGTGATTCAATTAAGAGCACACTCAGAACTAGAAAAAAAAAAAAAAATTGTAGCAGACTTCTTTTTTCTCTCCTTTCTCAGCCAGTAATTTAACCCTTTTTTAGGCCGGTCAAACTGTCATGATTCTCAATGGCGAGAGAACATAGCCCAGCATATATGAGAACTAGCTCTTGGAAGATGGAAACTATACTGACCATGAACTAAACCTGCCGCACAACTAGAAGTGGCCGGGTAGCATGCCTACGTTTTTTAACCCTAGATGCCCAGCGCCAGCCGGAGAACTACCTAATCCTAGCAGAGGAAAAGACAGTCCTGGCTCACCTCTAGAGAAATTTTCCCAAAGGCAGACAGAGGCCCCCACATATATTGGCGGTGATTTTAGATGAAATGACAAACGTAAATAAATCTAGTAGGCCCGTTTAGGCAATTTCTGGAGGTATTGTACCATAACCCCAAGGCAAAGGTATATACAACGGGGTTTCTTTCTGATGCCTTTGAGCTGCAGAAGGGAACAAGGCAGGGATGCCCTTTATCCCCTTTATTATTTAATCTAGCAATCGAACCCTTGTCAAGGTACCTAACTGATCATAGCTCTTACAAAGGGATAAAGGTGGGAAAGGAGATGGTCAAAACTGCTTTGTTTGCAGATGACATAATTTTGTTCATGAGAAATCCAGAAGAAGATCTCCCTAGGTTACTATTAGAGATTGAAAAATTTGGAGAATTCTCGGGCTTTCGATTAAACAAGACTAAATGTGAAATTTTGTTCATGAGAAATAATGTGAAACGTGGTCAGGAAAATAATATAATGGGCATCCCGAAAGCGACAACATCTATAAAATATTTGGGAATACATTTGGGGAGTTCGCCGAAACAGATGTATGACCTTAATTATAAGCCTATTATAGACAAAATAGAGAAAGAATTGGAAAGATGGGGTAATCTACCCCTCTCACTACTAGGCCGCTGTCATCTAATTAAGATGACAAGCTTTGCGAGATTATTATATCCAATGCAGACTATTCCAATGCTAATCCGACACGTAGATGTTCTCAAATTGAATAGGGCTTTCTCTAAATTTATTTGGAGGGGGAGAAGAGCGAGACTTGTTATGAGAACACTAATGCGTCCAAAAGAGGGAGGAGGAGTAGGGTTGCCGAATATTAGAGGGTATAATCTCTCGTGCTTAATGAGGAATGTAGTTGATTGGATTAAAAAGACAGGACGCTATACAGATTATACACTAGAAACGGAATTCTGTGGCTCATGGGATTTGACAGCATTGCTTCACACGCCACTGTCATACTTACCACCAAATATTAAACACTCGGTTATTTGTAAAGACACTATTGCTACATGGAAAGCAGTAAGGAAAAAACTGAAAATGTCATGGAGAGTATCAAAGCACCTGAATCCTTGGTCATTTCCAGCCTTTAAATTGGGAAGGGAAAATAAATTATTCATAGAATGGTCTAGAAAAGGAGTACAGACACTAGATGATTTACTACATTTACAGGAAGGTCGTTGGCTGACGGGATCTGAGGTATTAGACAAATATGAGCTACCGGGATTCCATTTGATGCTATATAGTCAATTAAAGCATTATGTACTAGATTTCTTACAAGATGTAAGGAAGGAGGTTGACTCAGGTGTGTGGGGAGACTTAGTCACTAAAGACATTAAGGAAATATCGATCTCCTCGATATATGGGACGTTGAGAGATGTATTACGACCATCAGGGGCAGACAAAGTGTTTTGCAAATGGGAAAAATACATGCAAGATGAAGAACTTGAGCATAAAATATTACATGGATGGAAATTGGTAAGGGAACATATCATAAATGAACAATGGAGGGATAGCCAATTTAGAATAATGCATAAAATAATATGTGGCTTTAATATACCGCCAACTCCACAGAACCCTGATAGACAGATGAGTTGCCCCAAATGTAGCACATCAAAAACAGATATGGAGCATGGCATGTGGTCGTGTCCCAAGACACAAGAGCTTTGGACCATGGTTCAAGATATGTATCTACAGATGTGTGGGATCTGGGTGGACTCTAACCCGTTGTGCTGGTTGTTTCATTATACGACAGGCAAAACAAGAGGGGGACGGTTACATGACTTGTTCCATACTATTGCATTGGTGACAAAACGTTTAATTTTGCAATATTGGTTGGCCAGTACACTTCCAGGGATAAAAGAGATTAAAGCAGGACTAATGTCTGTCCTATATTTAGAAAAAAGAGAAGCAGAAAGGAATAAAGATAGGATGACGAAAAGATTTTTTAAAAAATGGAGAGTGTTCATAGAATCCTTATTGTCGACAGGGGAAATTCAAGAGATAATGAGGTCCTTTGTTAATTCAGATTGGTATTTGTTAGAAGACTTAAGTGGTAGTTTGGATAAATTAAAATTTGTCACATGATAAATGCATCAGATGCTGTATGTTCTGGATTTGATTGTCGGATTCCAATCATCGAGGCTGGTTAGATGTGGACATTAGGGGATATGTTAATATTATTTGTGTTATAAAGATTAACGATTGTTTTGTTTCTGTGTAATAATTTAAAGCAACACTTGCAATATGTATTGTGCTTATTTGTTTTTAAAAAAAAAACAAACAACCAATAAAAATGATGTTTAAAAAAAAAAGAAATGACAAACGTAGTATGAAAATAGGTTTAGCAAAATCGAGGTCCGCTTTCTAGATAGCAGGAAGACAGAAAGGACACTTTCATGGTCAGCAGAAAACCCTATCAAAACACCATCCAGAAATTCCTTTAAGACTCTAGCATTAACTCATAACACCAGAGTGGCAATTTCCGATCACAAGAGCTTTCCAGACACAGTAACAAAACAGCAGCTGTGAACAGGAACAAAATGCAAAAACACACAAGGACAAAAGTCCAACTTAGCTGGGAGTTGTCTAGTAGCAGGAACAAGCACAGAAGGCTTCTGATTACATTGTTGACCGGCAAGAAACTGACAGAGGAGCAAGGTTATATAGCGACTCCCACATCCTGATAGGAGCAGGTGAACAGAGAGGATGATGCACACAAGTTCAATTCCACAAGTGGCCACCGGGGGAGCCCAGAATCCAATTTCACAACAGTACCCCACCTGCGGCACTAAAGACGAGTTCCGATAATACACTAGCAGCAGGGCAAGCCAGCACCTCCAATGCATACTGGCTAAGCTCTGGCCATGTATCCAGCTTAGAGACCCAAAACTTGAAGGGGGAAGAGCCGTCTGGGAGTACACTGAGAGGGCAAGACATGTAGTCTGTCACCATCTGACGGAAACGTTGCCTCCTGCTGACTGGAGCCATCTGTGATGGTGTAGACATTTGTGGCGGGCACACAAAACTGAGCCACAGATGGGCCATACTGGTCTTGCCTTGTGCTGAGGCACTGCTTCTGCTTCCTCTTTGTGCAGAGCTTCCTCCACTGCCTTGACGCACTGAGCTGCTTTGTAGAGCACTAGCAGCACTGCTCTCAGTTGGACTGGAGAAGATGATGGAATTCACCAGTGTGTCTTGGTACTCCTGCATTTTACGCTCACGGTTCAACGGTGTTATGAGGCTTTGTAAGTTGTCCCGGTAGCGAGGATCTAGGAGGGTGTACACCCAATAATCACCCGTGTTGAGAATGTGGGTGATGCGGCGGTCGTTTCTCAGGCACTGCAGCATGAAATCAACCATGTTCTGCAGACTGCCAACTGGCCAAGAAACGCTGTCCCCTGCTTGAGGCGTGATCTCTGCCTGCTCTGAATCACCCCACCCTCGCTCTACACACTGACTATTGGAGAATTGTGTAACTCCCTCCTCTGGACAGATGTCTTCCGCCTCCATTGACTCCTCCTCATCCTCCTCACAAAATGTCCCCTGCCTAGGCCTTTGTGAGGAACCACGTTACGCTGACTGTCCAGAAGCAGATGGAATTGGTGACTCCTCATCCTCCACCTCTTCCACAACATCATCCCTTAGAGCTTGCAGTGTTCTTTCAAGCAGGCAGATAAGGGGACAGTCATGCTGACTAGTGCCTCATCTGCACTCGCCATCCGCGTGGAATCATCGAAGGCACGCAAAACCTGGCAGACGTCCTTCATAGTGGCCCACTCAGTGGTTGTAAAGTCTGAACGTCGCGTAATGCGACTTCTTTGCTCCTGATGCAGCTGGTACTCCATTACTGCTGGCTGCTGCTCACACAATCGCTCCAACATTTGTAACGTGGAATTCCACCTGGTGGGTAGGTCACATATGATGCGATGTTCCTTAAGGCGGAATCGGCGCTGGAGAGCTGCAATGCGCGATCTTGCCATGCTGGAACGACGCAAGTGAGCACACTCTAGGCAGACTTTGTGCAGCAGTGCATCAAGATCCGGATAGTCCCTCAAAAAACTCTGAACGACCAAGTTGAGCACATGTGCCAGACATGGGATGTGAGTGAGTTTGCCTAGGGCCAGAGCTGCCACCAGATTTTGGCCATTGTCACACACTACCATGACTGGCTGGAGATTCGCTGGCACAAACCACACGTCACTCTCCTGCTTGATGGCATTCCAGAGCTCCTGCGCTGTGTGGCTTTGATTCCCCAAAGAAATTAATTTCAATACGGCCTGTTGACGTTTGGCCATGGCTGTGCTCATATCGGTCATAACAGGTAAACGTTCACGGGTCCATGTGGAGGTGGACTGTGACGGCTCCTGCAGCGCTGATTCAGAGGAACTTGAGTATGAGGAGGAGTCAATGTGTACAGACTGGATTCCTGCAATCCTTGGAGTTGGCAGAACACGTCCTGCACCACTTGCACGATCTGTACCTGGCTCCACAACATTTACCCAATGGGCAGTGAGGGAATGGTATCGCCCCTGTCCATGGTGACTGGTCCACGCATCGGTGGTGAGGTGGACCTTGCTACTGACGGCGTTCAGTAGCGCGTGTTTAATGTTTCCCTCCACATGCTTTTGCAGGGCAGGGACGGCTTGCCTGCTGAAATAAAAGCGACTGGGCACATTGTATTGTGGGACTGCCAATGCCATCAAGTTACAGAAGGTGTCAGTCTCCACCAGCCTGAATGACAGCATTTCAAGGGACAGTAGTTTTGCAATGCCAGCATTCAGAGCCTGTACTCGGAGGTGGTTTGCCGAGAATGGCCACCTTTTCTCCCATGCCTGTGCTACTGATGGCTGTAGACTGGGCTGGGAGTGTGAGGATGACTGGGAACATGGTGCTGTGGGTGGAATTACACTGGGTCTCTGGACAACAGTGCCAGAGGTTCTTCCATGGCGATCCTGTGAGGAAGCCGAGCCAGCTGTGTGTGAGCAGGAGGAAGAGGCAACAACAAGAGCTGAAGAGGTGGTAGGTGCCGCTGTAGATTGGCCTAGGTCTTCAGTGTGTTTTTGTAAATCCACCGCGTGCTTGGTCCGCACATGTTTCCAAATATTTGTGGTATTGAGGTTGCTGACTCTTTTCCTTCTTTTGACTTTCTGATGACACACCTTGCATTTGACAAAGCAAATGTCATCTGCAACTGTGTCAAAAAAGGACCAGGCACTGGAAGTCTTGGGAGCGCCCATTTTGGCTTTTGGAAGAGGCATGCTCCTAACAGGTGCCGAAGTGGAGGCTACAGGCACCGCAGTCTTCCCCCTCCCTCTCCTTCTTTGGGCCGTTTGGGGAATCTCTTCCTCAGAGCTGCTCCCACCACCTTCCTGTACCTCACACCATGATGGTTCAAGGACCTCATCATCTACACTACCCTCTTCCACCAACTGCTTCTCCTGGGTAGTCCCAGCAGCACAGTATGCACCGGAAAGTGGCACCTGAGTCTCATCATCAGATGTGTACTGAGGTGTGCTGACCGGAGGCACTGGCCCACCCATCTCTTCAGAGTCAGAGAGAAAAAGCTGTTGGGCATCACTGCATACTGCCTCTTCTTCCATTTCTCCAATGCTGCTTGGCTGGCCCCCTCTTTCCAAGCCAAGAGATTCAGAGAAAAGAAGTAGAGATGGCTCCTGTCCTGGGCTATCTGACTGCCTGGGCGATTTGGCAGGTGGTGAAGAGACAGATGGGTGCTCTTCAGTGCTCTGTGCCTGAGAGGATGTGGCACTAATTGAAGTCAATGCATTAGCTGCCATCCATCCGACAATGGCTTCAATTTGTTCGTCCCGCAGCAGCAGGGCACGGCAAGCTCCTACAAAGCTGCGCATGAAGGACTGTTCCCTGCTAAAACTGGGGGATAATGAGTCACCGGTGCCCGCAGCAGGCACAGAATCACCACGTCCTCTCCCTGCTCCACCTCCACGCCCATGCCCACGTGCCTTAGGGTACCGTCACACATTGAAATTTCCATCGCTACGACGTTACGATTCGTGACGTTCTAGCGATATCGTTACGATATCGCTGTGTCTGACACGCTACTGCGATCAGACACCCTGCTGAGAATCGTACGTCGTAGCAGATCGTTTGGAACTTTCTTTCGTCGCTTGATCACCCGCTGACATCGCTGGATCGTTGTGTGTGACAGCGATCCAGCGATGCGTTCGCTTGTAACCAGGGTAAACATCGGGTAACTAAGTGCAGGGCCGCGCTTAGTAACCCGATGTTTACCCTGGTTACAAGCGTAAACGTAAAAAAACAAACCGTACATACTCACCCGTCGGTGTCCTTCAGGTCCCTTGCCGTCTGCTTCCTGCTCTGAGTGCCGGCCGGAAAGTGAGAGCAGAGCGCAGCGGTGCTGCGATCTGCTCTCACTGTACGGCTGCACTCAGAGCAGGAAGCAGACGGCAAGGGACCTGAAGGACACCGACGGGTGAGTATGTACTGTTTGTTTTTTTACGTTTACGCTGGTAACCAGGGTAAACATCGGGTTACTAAGTGCGGCCCTGCGCTTAGTTACCCGATGTTTACCCTGGTTACCCGGGGACTTCGGCATCGCTCCTGCGCCGTGATTGCAACGTGTGACCGCAGTCTACGACGCTGGAGCGATGATTATACGACGCTGCGACGTCACGAATCGTGCCGTCGCAGCGATGAAAATTTCAATGTGTGACGGTACCCTTACTCCCTGCCTTCTTCATCTTGGTAGACTGACAAAGATAGGCAGAAAAGTACTAAGGGCTTAGTGTGCTTATTCCTGAACAGCTGTTAACAGGTATAAGGAACACTAATTTTATCAAGTGTGGACTAGACTTTAATATGAGTTAATGTGGCCTACACAACTCTAAAGTGGAGTGTTTGGGGAACTTTATAAACTGTTTGTTTTTTCGGCAGAACAGACTATAGAGTGAGCTGCACTCACACAGAGACCGTGCAGACAGCTGTTAACGGCGCTGCAAGGCAAAAAACAGCTCCTCTATGTAATCCCATATAGTGTTTTTCCACAATCTAGCAGGATATGGATGGAAAGCCACTAATAGGATACATTTGAAAAAAGGTGCAGCAGGCTGCACTAATTGAGAAACGGACAATGGAACGGTATGAGGCAGTGATGCACGCTGAGCTGACTATAACCGGCTGTGGCGGCAGAACAGACTACAGAGTGAGCTGCACTCACGCAGAGACCGTGCAGACAGCCGTTAACGGTGCTGCAAGGCCAAAAAAGCTCCTCTATGTAATCCTATATAGTGTTTTTCCACAATCTAGCTGGATGCGAATGGAAAGCCACTAATAGGATAAATTTGCCATGCCAGTAGTTACATGCCTACCATGCAGAACAGGATGTGCCCACACTTCTAATTATTCCTCATTGGCTGAATTCTGGCTCTTTGAATTATGGGAACTTCCGATTCCGGTATCCGATATACTGAAAGTATCGGAACTCGGTATCGGAATTCCGATACCGCAAATATCGGCCGATACCCGATACTTGCGGTATCTGAATGCTCAACACTAGCTATATACCAATCAGTGATCTCTTGTATCAGACATCTTATCAGTGCAGTATATGGAAGCTGCTGTTTGCAGATTAGTTCTCCTCCATGTATATAGCCTACAGTGCAGTATAATGATCTATGATCTTTCTGGTAGACATCAGGTTATCACTTATCAGTGCTGTATACTGATCTTTCTGGTATCAGACACCAATTTATCAGAGCTGTGTATTGGTGCTGCTGTGTGCAGGTCAATAGTTACCTGCATAGCTCCCAACTGTCCCGGATTCAACATAACTGTTCCTCTTTGAGGGCTCAGTCCCAGCTTTTGATTATTCACCTCTCTCTGACGTCTTCATCACTCATCGCTCAGTAGCTCCTCCTCGGGGGTGGGGCCGCATCTCATTTCACTGATAATAAATTAAATTATAATAACCATGTCTTCGCCTGTGATCCAATCTCACTGGGACTCAAAGTCATATCTCCATTTTCTCAGGCAGCAGTTCTGGCTAAGAGCCACAACCCACAATGATAAACATAAGAAAATTTGGTAATCTTGAGATGTATTGCAGGCAATGAATCCTGAAACACATTATACAGATTTTTTTCTTCCTATAAAATTACTACAAATAATTAAAAAAACTTACAAAAATGTTATCTCTTTTTTAGTGAGTCTCCCCAGGTCTCATGCACACAATCTTTAACATTAAAGGCAGGAGCTAAACCTACAGAACCACAGACTCTGGTGAGGTCAGTCAGAGAATTTTGTATGCTTGATCTGTATTGCAGACTCTACCTCCACAGACAGATTACATAGAAATACACTGCTAAATACAGATGTATCTCTATGTCCCTGTATTCTAGAGGGAGAATAAGAGAGTTTTTCTTCCTATAAAATTACTAAACAATAATGAAAAACAATTACGTAAATGTCAGTTTTAATTAGCTTTTTTAAAAAGTAATGAACATCATAAAACAGCAAATAACATGGACATACTTGGCGTCACTGTAATTGTGACAACCAGCACAACACAGCAATCACATTATTTACAGGGATCGGTAAATGCTGTAAAAAAATTGCCTGATTGATATTTCTGCTCTATTAAACCCATTAAAAAAGTAATACAAATGTAACGCTGAGGCAATTTTAACACGCAGAGCAAACAATTAGTTTTTTCTAGTGTTTTTTTTCTGCAGGTGTGCGCACCATACAATACGACAATCATCTCTGCATGTTTGTTGGGTTTATTTTTTGCATGTTCCACAGTATTTGATGCGTTTTTGGTGCAGATGTTAATCCGTGTTTTTAATGCTTTTTTCATAGTACAGAAAAGCTTTGATTCTGCACCTAAAAATGCAACGGCGTTTTTTCCTTGCATTTTTTTTCAGACTCCCCATAGAAGTCTGTAGATAAAAAATGCATAAAAACTGCAGAGTACAGCAGCATCTTTAGACGCATCGTGGGCGGAGATTTGATGAAATCACCGTCACTTTGCTTAGACATTTAGACCGTGTTCACATGTAGGGTAAAGGCTGCTTTTTTGCACAGAAATTCTGCTATGTTTAACTGTCCAAGCAAAGTGAATGTGATGTTATGAAAACTGTGCTCACTGCACCTAAAGATGCGGCTGAACTATGGGGTTTTGGTGCATTTTTTTCTCCAGGGCTTCTAAATCCATGTAAAAAACTGCAGTTACTTCTTAAAGAGCTGAATCAAAGTTTCTCTGTACTATCTGTTGTTACAGATACACAGTCATGTACTTGATAAAGAACAAAAGTGAAGTTTTTGAAAAATTAGGAGACTATGTGACAAAGTCAGATAACAAGTTTCAGAGGAAGCCAATCATCATCAGAAGTAATAATGGAGGTGAATTTACAGGACACCAAATAGAAAACTACTTAAGACAGAATGGAATAGAGCATCAAAACACTGTTCTATAAACACCAGAACAGAACGGGTAGCAGAAAGGAAAATAGAACTCTGACTGAAATAATAAGATGTATGCTAACAGACTCCAAAGTACCAGAGAAATACTGAGGTGAAGCAGCAATGACATCTACTTATCTGCAAAACAGACTTTTTCAAGAAAACTGAAAGAAACCAAGTGTGAGTCATTTAAGAGTTTTGGATGCAAAGCTTTTGTGTTTATTCCAGAAGAAAAACACTCCAAACTTCAAAACAGAGCCATCGAAGGAGAATTTGCGGGATATAGTGACAATTGCAAAGGATACAGAATCCTAGATCCCAAGACAGACAGAATCACAGTGAATACAAGTGTAACATTCATTGAAGATCTAAATGATGACATAATGACATCATTGGAAGCGAAAAATGCGAGAAACGACAGTGATATAACTGCAGGAACATCTGATGAGAAAGAAGTGGAAATCGATGAAAATCAAAAAAATGAAAGTCAAGAGATACAGCTCCATACAGACACAGAACTAAGACGCTCACTAAGAGAAAACAAGGGAAGACCACCTCAACGTCTTTCATACAAGGCAAGTTCAAATAAAATTTATGAACCTACATCTTGGGAGGACATATTGCAACTTTCAGAAGAAGAGGCCAACAAATGGATAAAGGCTGCAGGAACAGAAATAAAATCCATACATGATTCAAACACATGGACACTGACAGAACTACCAATAGAAAAAAAGGCTATAGGATGTAAATGGGTTTTTAAAGAAAAATAGCAAGCAGCCGGCACAGCTGACTAATACCGAGCAAGACTCGTAGCTAAAGGCTATTCTCAGAAATATGGAGAAGACTATGATGAGACATTTGCTCCAGTTGTCAAACACACCACAATCAGAACTTTGCTTGCAGTTGCAGCAACAAAACAAATGCAGTTGAAACATCTGAATGTAAAGGCAGATTTCTGAATGGAGACTTAACAGAAGATATTTACATGGAATAACCCCTAGGATTCAAGCAAAAAAGGAAACCAAACATGGTTTGTGAGCTATATATGGTTTAAAACAAGACGTTAAAGCGTTGAATGATAAAATCACAGAATTACCCATAAATGAACATTTTCAAAGAAGCAAAGCGGATCCTTGTCTATATACAAAGAGACTGACAGATAGATGGATCTATGTGCTGATATATATGGATGATATTTTAGTTTGTTTTGAAAAAGAAAGGGATGAAGCGGAGATAATGAAAACTTTAGATCAACACTTCGAAATCAAAGATCTGGGAAATGTGAAACAGTACCTAGGAATACAGATAGAAAGAGAAGAAAACCGTACTCTCACAAGTTTCTTCTGCGACCAAACTATGCAATAGCAGCAGCATACTTTTCCCCATCCCTCCACTGCCAGGTGGAAATGGCATAATGAAATGAGGTTGCATTGCTGGCTAAAGTCCACTGAACACCCGGGACCTCTGGAAGAATGCAGGCCTAATGCAGCTTTTGGCTTTCCAGAATACGTTTCCAAGCAGAAAGCCAATGCCTCTCTGCTCTGTCAGAATTTTTAACTACATCCATGGGGAAGCATATACAGTTGAAAGTGCTGCCTCTCCAGGAGATTCCCAAATTCGTTTGGGAGTCTGGACAATGCTATTTCTACCTGCCCCCCCGAATACCCCAGGGCAATTGGCAAGTATGCTTAATAGCGTGGTCTATTGAGCAACTCCATTCACAATTCTCCAGCTATGTTTTGAAATAGGAAGCTCAACATTGATTGTATGAAGGGATTCTATCACCAGACTTTGTCACCTGATCTGAGAGAGGAATAATATAGAGACTGAGACCCTGCTTCTAGAAATGTGTCATTTACTGTGCCACTTGCTGTAGTTTTGATAAAGTCACTGTTTTATCAGCAGGAGATTATGTGCGTGCTGTGCACTGCGAAAATATGCTGTTATTTACGCCGTCAAGTATGCGATATGCATACTCCTGCCTAGAAACCGTCTAGTGGACATGGCCTTGCTCAATACACTGGTAGAAGTCTGCAGAGCTGTGATGTCACTGAGAAGCGAAGCAGAACTGCGCTGGATCAGGAGAAAGCGGCTGAATAACACCAGGGTCAGGGTATTGCTTAAATGAAAAAGAGTCACATCAAAATCTAAACTCTTGGCAAAATATCTAATTATTTTGGAGGTAAACAGCAGCAGTAGATAAATGTGTGGAACTAACTTCTAAACACTGACTGTAGTGTGATTCCCTTGAGATGTAAAATTGAGGCAAAAACAGTTATTCCTTTCCAATTAAAATTTGTAGTACAAAATCCAAATTCACTGCACACCACTAAAGAATAGTGCCATTAGCAAAGTAAGATGAATATATCACGCACATTGTTCAGGTAAATTATATATATTGCACATCCTAAGGGATAATCTTTTGCTTAGCTGGAGGGTTAAAAATCTTGTATTCATTGATAAAGAAGACAAATGGAAATTTCCAATCTGCTTCTTACCAACCTGAAGCTATTGGTAAAATAAATTTTAAAATAATTTCCCCTCATTCGGTGCTTAACTCAATTAAACCACTATCTCTGGAAAATTTATTATTGTCACGAAAAAGTTCTATTAACTTATTTAAAGAAGAATGACCACTGCAAATGTGTGAATTAAAATGTAAATAATGTGTGTTTAGATTTATTTTTAAGTAGATTCATTGGATATTCGACAACTTATCATATTTAAGATGTTTAAATTGCTTGTCTTTTCTAAGCCCGAAAGAAGAATGGGCTCCTACTTTGCTAGAGTATCACTTGCAAATGCCTTTTGAGTTTCCAGTTGTTACGAACTTTGTTATTTTAATGCCTGTTGTGACCACAAAACCTAGACTCCCTGCAGTTCTACCAAACCGCATTTAAATCATCATAGAGTTCCTTAATCAGCACCATGTACGTGGCCATGTCATGTTTTGCACAAAGGCGCAATAGTGCATCCAGAGAAATTCATGGGCCTTTACGTGGTCTCCATGTGCTTTAAATTTTATATGTGACATTCTCCATTGGCTGCCATACATATGGAGATACTCTCTCCTTGAAGCATAGCTCAAACATACGGCATCGCCAACATATGGCATCTCCAACATATGGCATCTCCAACATATGACATCCAACAGAGCATTGTACAATGACATTCTAGTACAGAGCGGTATTGCCTGTGTAAGCTACAATACAGTCTCTGTTGAGTCCTGTTTAAAAGGACATATTCTGCCCCAGAAACAATGCTTCTTAAGAAGAATATCTATGAACAAAAAGTTAACAATTATGGATGAGTGAACCCGAACTGGAAAGTTCAAGATCTGTACCGGACACCTAGTGTCCGTTACCAAACCCCGAAGACGGTCTTTTTACTGTATGTCTGCTTTCCTGTTTGGGTTCTCCAGTCTAATAAAGCTTGTTGAAAGGCTGCAGCACATTCAATCAGCATGCTTTTAGACTGTGGGCACTTCCAGAGCCATAACAGCCATGCCAAGTATTGGCATGACTGTGATTGGCCAGCGTAGCAAGTGACTCGGCCTGTAGAAAGGCCGGATCACAAGTGCTGCCACCATTATGCTCCCATTAGTGTACTTTGCAACCCATATCTGTGCTAGTGCTGTGCACAGTACTCCCACAGGCGGGGACATGGAGTACATACAGCAGATTTTAGCACAGTACTCTCACAGATGGGTTTGCAGAGTACACAGAGCGGTTTTTATCACAGTATGACTTTAGCATAGTACTCTCACAGTTGGGTTTGTAGAGTAAACACAGCGGCTTTTATTACAGTACAACTGTCTTTTTGTGAGTAGTGTCTGAAAAAAAATTCTACTCTATCACTGCAACTGTACGAGTTATAGCTGTGCTTAAAAAATAGCTGTGCCTTTAAGCCTTTGTAACTCTGCCTCTGGTAGTACAATGCCAATAAGCCTGTGTGTGCACTGTGCCAAAAAGCCTCTGGGAGTACTGTGTCAAAAAGCCGCCCTGTGTCTGTTCGCGTAGCATGCCTAAAAAATAATTATACTCTACCACTGGGTCTGCATGAGTTGTGGGCCTAAAAAATAATTATACTCTACACTCGTGTCTGTGGGAGCACTGTAAATAAAAACAACTTTTCCTACTCTGCGAAACTGTATGTGGGAATATTCTACCCGAAAAACCTATGTGTGTACTCTGCATGCGTCTCTGTGGCAGTACTCAGAAAAAAGCCTCTGTGGGGGTACTTTGCAAAACAGCCTATGTGGGGGAACTCTGCAAAACACCCTATTTTAACTTTTTTTACATTTGGAGAAGCACCAAAACATTGACATTGTGAATGGAAAATAGAACAAACAAACTGTGGTGCAGTCTAACAATGACTGGGGCAGCTAGTATATTTCTATATTCAGTCAAAGGTATGGGCAAGTGAACTTGCTCATGTTGGCTGTAGACAGGCATATGCACCTGCCTGTGATCACACATCCATACTAAACACACGGTACGACAGTACACTTTCCGCAGAGCAAGCTAGCACCTCCAAGGTGTAAAGGGCAAGCTCAGGTCATGTGTCCAAATTGGAGACTCAGGAGATAAATGGGCTAGACCCATCAATCAGTATGTGGAGATGTGTGGACACATACTATTCCACTATGTTGTTGAAACTGCCTTGCTCTTGGATTTGATCCCTTGAGCTTGTGTTTTGTGGTCGGCTTCTCTTTCTGCTGAGCTACAGGAGACACACCTTTCCTCTGAGTGTTTGGGTTCTGTTTCCTGGCTGCAGTCTGTCTAGCATAACACAGGTGTTTTCCTTTGTCCACCCATCACCTTTTTGGTGCAGCTTTATATTCTGTCCTCCATTGGGCATTTCCTGCTGGTGATATATTCATTTAGATGGTCTGACATTGTTTTGATGTTTGGAGCCAGTCTGTGAACTATGAGGTAAGGATTTTCACCTTCTTGCTTCTTTGCTATACTTTACACCTCTCTTCTGTTTAACTTTAGTAAGTAGGCTGTATATTTGTTAAGAGCAATTGCTTTACTCTTTGTTTGGTATTTCGTTATCTACTTTACTCACAGTAACATCTGTTATGATCTGGTGACCTTGGAGCCGCATGAGAGACTTTCTCAGGAGTAGGTGGTACCTGTACTGACCGCAAACCCTAAACTAACACTGCAACTAGAAGTAGCCGTGGGATGTACCTAACACGTCCTAGACACCTCGACACAGCCAGAGGACTAAATACCCCTATAGGTGGAAATGGGAATTCTATCTTGCCTCAGAGCAGAACCCCAAAGGATAGGCAGCCCCCCACAAATATTGACTGTGAGTATAAGAGGAAAAACACACGCAGGCAGAAAAACAGGATTTAGCAAAAGAGGCACTTCTAGCTAAATAGAAAAGGATAGGACATAATTCTAAGCGGTCAGCATTAAAATCCTAAAAATATCCACAGCAGATAATGCAAATATTCTATATCTAACTAAAGACATAGAAAGTATATCTGCATCTCCTGAGAATCCAGCATGACTGAAAAATCCAAACAAAGTCTAAGCTGGACAAAAACACAATGAATTGCACTGCATTGTAAAGTACACTGCATGTGTGCACAGAGACAAAAACCAGACACTTATCTTAGCTGAATTGGCAGCAGGGCATGAGGAGCCAGAGAGAGATGCAATCCCTCCAAGTACAATGGACAACTGGCATGGACTCATGGATCCTGCACACCTAAATACCTAATAGAGCTGCAATCAGCAGAAACACCTGCCCGGATTACAACCCCAAGACAACTGCACTACCACCAACAACCACCGGAGGGAGCCCAAGAGCAGAATTCACAACAAACATCTTTCCTTTGTTCAGCACACTTCTCTTATAGTTAATTTACACTTTGCTCTGCCCTTCTGCCCTGGCGCCAAACAGCTGATTATCAGGAGTGATCCAGGTATCCGGGTTCCCGATGCAGCTACTTCGGTAAGAGCTATAGCTTGCTGAATAAGGAGAGAGCCGACGATGTTCACTCATCTCTAATCATCAGCAGTGGTCATGTTCGTGGAGTACTTGAAGCAGTGCAACACGACATGTAGTATCGACTACTGCTGCTTGCACAGTTTTTCCAGCATATGCAAGGTGGAGTTCCACCTTTTGGGTACGTGACATATGAGTCGGTGAACGGGAAGGCAGAAGTGAACCTGCAGCGCAGACAGGTGAGCAGCATCAGGGTAAGAACGCCGAAAGCATGCACAGAAGGTCTACAGTTTCAGCAGCAGCTCCGACATATCTGTGTAATTTTTAATGAAGCTTTACATTCACCAAAAGTGTACCAATTTTTAAAAAAATTATCCAATATTATTCAATAAAACATAACTTTCAATACTATAATTAAGAAAAACATTTCTAAAAACATTAGCCAATTGACTCACAAGACACACAGAAAAAAAACACAATTTCTTATTATCTGTAATTATCAGAGGGAGGGAGAGAAAGTTAACCCTATTTACAATGCTATTGTCTCCCTGTCTGACTGCGGAGGTGGCACCCTAAAACCTGCACCGTGGCACCCCCGCTAGTCGGTGGCTACCCCTCCCTCTCCCTAAGAAACCCTAATAGATAGTAGGGTGCAAAGGAAAAAGTGTAAGGAACCATATGATTAATTAACACCTTGCCCCACTCTGATATATCATATGGTTCGTGCACTATATCAGATTTAGGCTACAAAAAAAAAAATCCAACTTAGTGGTCCTCTGTTCAATTTCAAAAATGGTACCCCATCTTACAAAATTGCATAGGGGGAACAGACAAAAAGACCCTCTTCCTCGGTAGGGTTTTCATAGAGACGGACCAAAAAGAAGAAAAAGAGGGGTTTGCCTTTTCAATAAAAGGGCCAAATTCCATAGCATATTTATATTGGGCATATATCCGTACTCTGAAACAAAGAGATCATATAGGCATATATATAAACAATCCCAACACACAGGACATTTTTTTTTCCAAAAAATGGCTTCAGGAACCAATTTCAAATTATATGGCTCCAAGAGGTGCAATAAATAAGCGCAATAGTGTGCAGGTCTCTCACAAAAATATTCTAATATATAACTTCAAAGACCAGCATTGTTCATATATTCATAAAGTGCTCCTGTGCATTACCCTTATTCAATATCGGATGTAGTATTCTGCCTTGTCGTCTTTACTGGCAACTTCTCTATTGGACCATCTATGTTCCCTGATTGGTATTCTTGAAGAGGGTTCGCTATGGAGGCATCCACAGCTCCTGTGCAGTGTGAGATTTTTCCCACAAACAGATGAATTTCAGAACAGCCTGCTGCAGTTTAATTTTAACTGTGCTGAAGTTGGTGGTGCACATGTTATGTTGACCAGATAAGGAGGTCAAAAACATTGAGCAATCCTTTTGGGTGGTAGGACATTCACCAAAGCGCTTTATGCCTCAGGCCCAGCCACCACAAAATTTAGCCAGGGGACAGTTAGAGAGATATAACATCCCTTCCTATACTTACTAGTCCATGTATTGGTGGTTATGTGGACATTTACACTGACGGTGCTGCGCAGTGCAAACTTGATTTTGTGCGCAACATGTTTATGCAGGGCAGGGATGGCCCACCTGCAAAGTAGTGGTGGCTGGGAACCATGTACTGTGGTTCTCATGATCCCAACATATTGGTAACCCTTTAGAAATCACTTGTGAGGCTACATGTAGATTATGGAATCTAGTGTTTGGGTGATGTACAGTTGTACTCTTCAATAGGATGGTGTGGAGGTGCTGTAAGACACTGCTGGTGGTGGTGCTGTCACATCCTCTCTCTCTGCAGGAAGGCAGGTGGCCCTGTTGCCCTGTAGGTAGAGACATAGACATAGACTACATTAGAAGAGGGAGCAGGGGGAGGCTCAGATCTTTCCTGGTTTTTCAGGTGTGTACTTCACTGCAACTTGTGCTTTGCATTCAGATGCCTTGTCATGCAGGTGGTGCTCAGGTTAAGAACATTTATGCTTTGCTTCAGTCTCTGACGATACAGTCTGCAAACCACCTGTGTCTTGTCAGGGAGCTCCTTTTAGCTGGCTTTAGTGTGCTCAGTTCGTCGGTGCTTCTCCCCTCTGTAAATCTCTTTATTATCTCCCAATTTCACAACGTATCCACTTCAATCTACTAACACTGATCTACAAAGTCATCCATAATCTGTGTCACCCATGTATCTCACAAGTACCGTAATTGTCCACCTACTCCTCTTCCTCCTGTGCCACCACCTGATCTATGGTCACCTGAAACATTTTTTCAAGGAAACATAGCAGTGGTATAGTAATGATGATGGCATCATCAGCGCTTGCCGTGTTCATAGAGTACTTGCAGCAGTGCAACATGGCAACTTGGCACACACATCATGCATGGAGGCCCACTTGGACAGAGAAAAGGCTAGGTGCCAGCAGTGGTGAGCAGTAGAAGCTAACTTAATGGCTAGGACCCGGCCTCAGCGCTTTGGCACCCTGATCCCTCATTTGCCTTGCAGCTGGGGCCGCGTGATCACCACCTCTTCCTCCAAACTGCCCACATTGCACGGATGACCTTGACTTCAGGGGGGTCTAGGACCTCATTATCTCCCATCGGCTCATCACCTCACCTGTCTGTCCGTTACTCTTTTACCCTACCAATTCACTTCTGTCCTCACTACTTGTCTGCTTCTCCCTTCTGCTTCTCCCTTCATTATCTCCCTATTCCACAACATACTTGTTAGGAATACCTGCCATGGACACAATTGTCCTAATCTGGTTTCCAGACTCCTCTGTCGGTTGGTCTGCCTAGGAGGTGGAGCTAGCGCGCATTTGGGTGGTGTGACTACACATCGTGGTGCCTCATGTGTGGAAGTAGTAAGCAATGTGGGAGCACGGGACGCTGTTCTTCCCACTAGTTTCACTGCCAGGGAGACATGGGATGCTGTGTCTATAAATTTCAGCTTTAAAAAAAATCACAGACACTTTAAAAATATTTATGGACAGGGCTAAAGGGTGGCCAATTTTTAAGGACTGTCCTAGAATTTCTGGGCAGCTTGGAACCATTCCCCTTAGTCCCACTTAAAATGAGAATAATGTCCCCCTTGAGCCTCTTTATAATAGTATTGCTCTCCTGGTCTTCCTTATAATAAAAATAGCACCCCACTGGATCTCCCCATAGTGATATTTACAGCACCTCTTGAGCTACCTAATATAGTACCAATAGGTCTCCCTTAATAACAATGGCACACCCACTTGATCTTCCTATGATAATATTAGTGCCCCCTAGATTTCTTATAGTAATAGTTCCCACTTGCCTCTCCCTGTAATAATAATATTGGTAGTGGCAAAAAATAAAAATAAACTAATATTTTCCTTACATTATAGCCATACCAAGTGGTGATGTGTTCCTCCTCACTACAGTCTCTCACCAGGTTAGTGAAGTCATTGCATTGGCTGATGGCTGTTGCTTGGCAGCGACCTCTTGCAGTCCCTTTTCTGGTCAGGATGCAGCCTATGGCTTGCCTGAGTTAAGAGGCAGAGAAGGGAGTTTATGGCTTTTTGCTTCACCACAGTTGTTAACAGCTAATAAAGTTGATGGCCGAAGTAGCCCACTGCTGGACCGGCCTAGCTAGCATTTGCCAGAATTTTCAGATGCCCATTCCAGCCCCAGAAGAGAGGTGAGCAGTGAGATGAGTATGTTTTTTCTTTTTATCCTTTTGCCTTTGCTCTACTGTTCATCAGCATTGTGTTCACATGTGGCCGACATTTTCTGAATTTGCTTAGAATTACAAAAAATCCATATTCTTTAGAATGCAGTTCTTTGTAAAATTCAAGTAGAACTAATCTTCACTTGAGTCAATTTGCCCATCTCTAGTACAGAGCATTATCACTCACTGTAGCCTAATGTACCTTTAGTAGCCATAGCTTAGCTAAAAACAGGTACCATACATATTTTTATGATGTTGTATCCAGGAAAGAAGGTCATTTTATTTTGAATTTTACATCCATTTATTAATAATTCATTAATTATTCCTCTCATTTCATCGTTCACCTAATCTCGGGAGTTTCTGTTGCTCCTTGTGGAGACCTTACAGGACAGGCAATGTTATAGAAGGGAGGAAATTTCTGTCTCTCTAGTGCAACCTATTGGAGGAAGCTAAGTTATAAGTTAGTATTCAACCCTTTAACAAGCCTTGCAAAGTTACTAAAGATATTAGGAAAACCAAAGTCACCTCCCAGTTGACATCCATGTTTCCCGCTCTCTGTCCTAATACTATTAGCTGCATAAAAGAAAAAAAGTTTAGGAAACTTTCTAATACCTAAAACAGAATTCATTTAGCTAGGAAAATCTAAACCGTAATAGGCAAAGAATCACCATATTTGGGTTGAACACAACATATTCCCATCTGTATCTTGGGAATAAATGAAAGTGCCCTTAAATGTTATCTCTGTACCCACAGATGCGGAGCACATTTTGTCAGAGTTTCTCATTTCTTCATTAACCTTGTAGCTCAGGTCAAGCTATCCAAATTTAACTTCAGCAGAATAAGTTAAGAAATGTTTCAAATCTAAAGTAAATAGCAAAAGCTGATATTATCTGAGAGCCATGGCTAAGTATTTGGGAAGATGAAATAATTAAACAGAAAACAAATTTGCTTAAAAATCTTTTACTCTGTAGGTCTGCAATCAACAATTATTACAAGTAAACAACCAAAGATTTGTAATTCCAGAAGGGAATAGGGTGTCCCAAAAGGCACTAGAGACATACAGAGAACCAATACAAAATATGTGACAGGACTGTGATCAAAACAATTATTGGTTTAAAAAGAGGTGTAAGCTTTATGAAATACAAAATGTTAAAATTGACATAAAAAAATTGACGTTTTACTTTTTAAATGCAAAAAATCTAGAGCAGACTATATGTCGTGTCTGGAAAGACCTTGATGTGCCTAAACAGTGCAAACCCCCCACAAGTGACAGGGAACTTATCTATGTGTGTGGTTAGCACCTTGAACCCCCAAGTGCTCACAGAAGTTTATAACAGAGTCGTGAAAATAATAATATCACAAAAATGTTCTTTTAACCCCAACTTTTTTATTTTCACAAGGGTAACAGGAGAAAATGTGGGGGAATTTAGAAAGGACGCAATGTCGAGTTTGGAGAGCTCCTGATGTGCCTAAACAGTGGAAACCCCAAACAACTGACCCCATTTTAACATAGTAACATAGTAACATAGTAACATAGTAACATAGTTAGCAAGGCTGAAAAAAGACATTTGTGCATCCAGTTCAGCCTATACTCTGTCTGAATAAATCCCCAGATCTACGTCCTTCTAAAGAACCTAATAACTGTAAGATACAATATTGTTACACTCCAGGAAGACATCCAGGCCTCTCTTGAACCCCTCAACTGAGTTCGCCATCACCACCTCCTCAGGCAAGTAATTCCAGATTCTCACTGCCCTAACAGTAAAGAATCCTCTTCTATGTTGGTGGAAAAACCTTCTCTCCTCCAGACGCAAAGAATGCCCCCTTGTGACCGTCACCTTCCTTGGTATAAACAGATATTTGTATTGTCCCCTTATATACTTATACATGGCTGTTAGATTGCCCTTCAGTCGTCTTTTTTCTAGACTAAATAATCCTAATTTTGCTAATCTCTCTGGGTATTGTAGTTCCCCCATCCCCTTTATTAATTTTGTTGCCCTCCTTTGTACTTGCTCTATTTCCATTATATCCTTCCTGAGCACTGGTGCTTAAACGACAGAGTACTCTATGTGCGGTCTAACCAGGGATTTGTACAAAGGCAGTATAATGCTCTCATTATGTGTATCCAGACCTCTTTTAGTGCACCCCATGATCCTGTTTGCCTTGGCAGCCGCTGCCTGGTACTAGCTGCTCCAGGTAAGTTTATCATTAACTAGGATCCCCAAGTCCTTCTCCATGACAGATTTACCCAGTGGTTTCCCGTTCAGTTTGTAATGGTGATATTGATTCCTTCTTCCCATGTGTATAACCTTACATTTATCATTGTTAAACCGCATCTGCCACCTTTCGGACCAAGTTTCCAACTTATCCAGATCCATCTGTAGCAGAATACTATCTTCTCTTGTATTGACTGCTTTACATAGATTTGTATCATCTGCAAATATCGATATTTACTGCATAAACCTTCTACCAGATTGTTAATAAATATGTTGAAGAGAATAGGTCCCAACATCGACCCCTGTGGTACCCCACTGTTCATAGCCACCCAGTTAGAGAATATACCATTTATAACCACCCTCTGCTTTCTATCACTAAGCCAGTTACTTACCCATTTAAACACATTTTCCCCCAGACCCAGTATTCTCATTTTGTGTACCAACCTCTTGTGTGGCATGGTTGGAAAAATCAAGATATACCACGCCCAATGACTCACCTTGGTCTAGTCTGTAGCTTACCTCTTCATAAAAACTGATTAGATTGGTTTGACAGGAGCGATTCCTCATAAACCCATGCTGATATGGAGTTAAACAGTTATTCTCATTGAGATAATCCAGAATAACATCCCTCAGAAACCCTTCAAATATTTTACCAACATTAGAGGTTAGACTTACTGGCCTATAATTTCCAGATTCACTTTTAGAGCCCTTATTGAATATTGGTACCACATTTGCTATGCACCAGTCCTGTGAAACAGACCCCATTGCTATATAGTCCCTAAATATAAGAAATAATGGTTGGTCTATTACATTACTTAGTTCTCTTAGTACTTGTGGGTTTATGGCATCTAGACCTGAAGATTTATCTATTTTAATCTTATTTAGCCGGTTTCGCACTTCTTCTTGGCTTTTTTCTCATCATCTGCAACCATTCTTTCCTCACAATTTTTTAAGGGGCCTACACTTTCAATTCTTTTACTATTGAAATAGTTGAAGAACCGTTGGGGATTAGTTTAACTCTCCTTAGCAATGTGCTTGTCTGTTTCCTTTTTGGCAGCTTTAATTAGTTTTTTAGATAAAGTTTTTTTCTCCCTATAGAGCTTCAATGGTGCCATCCTCCTTTAGTAGTTTAAATGCTTTCTTTTTACTGTTATTTGCCCCTCTTACTTTTTTGTTTGTTTAGCCACATTGAGTTTTTCCTATTTTCTTGTCCTTTTATTTCCACAAGTAGAGTTGAGCGACTTTTACTTTTTTCGGATCGAGTCGGGTTTCGCGAAACCTGACTTTGTCAAAAGTCGGGTCGGGTCGGGTGAAATCGGACGATTATTGCGTAAAGTCGGGGGCCGACTGAAACACGAAACCCAATGCAAGTCAATGGGGAATCAAAGTCGGCAGTGAGTGGAGGACAGGAAAACACCTACAGTGCCCATTTTAATGCCAAAAACATCAATTCTTATTTCTGAAGCTTGTCAATCTTAATTTACTTTATAATAATAGTTAGGCATTGAAAACTGGGGGTCATTTGGCTAAAGTTGTAGGGGGTAGGGCTGGCTCAAGTTTTTCGTGGGCCCAGGAAACGCGGAATACGTCACGGCGGTGGAGCAGGGAGAGATAAGCATTTCAACTTTGCAAGTGCTGTGATCCTGAGCAAGCAGTGGGGGCCCACTTGTTGGCATTGGCACTGGCACAGGGCCCCTCATAGTATGGCGGTGTGTTTGATGGCGCCTCCCACTGGCAGAGACACTTTTGCGTGCTATGAGGGGCCCTGTGCCAGTGACGTCGCCAACGAGTATGCCCCCCACCTGATGAAGGAACCTGCACTTTCATCTGCACCTTCCTCTTTGTCTCCGTGTAAGGTGGTATAGTATGCGGGAAGGGGAACCTGACTTTCAGCCGGGTCAGATTCTGGCTGTGTAGAGTGCAAGGGTAATGTAGTGGTCTGGGTCAATGTACCAGCAGACTCATTTAGAAGTGGCTGGGCAATGGGCAGGAGGAAACACAGATATAGGCCCAAAGAATAAAGTGGGCTAAATGCAGTTCAAAATTGGTAACAGGACTAACGAGGCGGCATTGCTTTTTTCAGCGGAGGACAACTGTAAGGAGTGGCTGACACAGTGAGTAGACCCAAATAAGTAAGTAGGATAAATGCAGTTCAAAATTGGTTACAGGACTAAACTGGCGGCATTGCTTTGTTCAGCGGAGGACAACTGTAATGAGAGGCTGACACAGTGAGTAGGCCCAAATAAGTAAGTGGGCTAAATGCAGTTCGAAATTGGTAACAGGACTAAACTGGCAGCATTGCTTTGTTCAGCGGAGGACAACTGTAATGAGAGGCTGACACAGTGAGTAGGCCCAAATAAGTAAGTAGGCTAAATGCAGTTCAAAATTGGTAACAGGACTAAACTGGCGGCATTGCTTTGTTCAGCGGAGGACAACTGTAATGAGAGGCTGACACAGTGAGTAGGCCCAAATAAGTAAGTGGGCTAAATGCAGTTCGAAATTGGTAACAGGACTAAACTGGCAGCATTGCTTTGTTCAGCGGAGGACAACTGTAATGAGAGGCTGACACAGTGAGTAGGCCCAAATAAGTAAGTAGGCTAAATGCAGTTCAAAATTGGTAACAGGACTAAACTGGCGGCATTGCTTTGTTCAGCGGAGGACAACTGTAATGAGAGGCTGACACAGTGAGTAGGCCCAAATAAGTAAGTGGGCTAAATGCAGTTCGAAATTGGTAACAGGACTAAACTGGCAGCATTGCTTTGTTCAGCGGAGGACAACTGTAATGAGAGGCTGACACAGTGAGTAGGCCCAAATAAGTAAGTAGGCTAAATGCAGTTCAAAATTGGTAACAGGACTAAACTGGCGGCATTGCTTTGTTCAGTGGAGGACAACTGTAATGAGAGGCTGACACAGTGAGTAGGCCCAAATAAGTAAGTAGGTTAAATGTAGTTCAAAATTGGTAACAGAACTAACCAGGCGGCATTGCTTTGTTCCACAGAGGACAACTGTAATGAGAGGCTGACACAGTGAGTAGGCCCAAATGAGTAAGTAGGCTAAATGCAGTTCAAAATTGGTAACAGGACTAACCAGGCGGCATTACTTTGTTCAGCGGAGGACAACTGTAAGGAGAGGCTGACACAGTGAGTAGGCCCAAATAAGTAAGTAGGCTAAATGCAGTTCAAAAATGGTAACAGGACTAACCAGGCGGCATTGCTTTGTTCAGCGGAGGACAACTGTAATGAGAGGCTGACACAGTGAGTAGGGCCAAATAAGTAAGTAGGCTAAATGCAGTTCAAAATTGGTACCAGGACTAACCAGGCAACATTGCTTTGTTCAGTGGAGGACAACTGTAATGAGAGGCTGACACAGTGAGTAGGCCCAAATAAGTATGTAGGCTAAATGCAGTTCAAAATTGGTAACAGGACTAACCAGGCGGCATTGCTTTGTTCAGCGGAGGACAACTGTAATGAGAGGCTGACACAGTGAGTAGGCCCAGATAAGTAAGTAGGCTAAATGCAGTTCAAAATTGGTAAGGACTAAACTGGCGGCATTGCTTTTTCAGTGGAGGACAACTGTAAGGAGTGACTGACACAGTGAGTAGGCCCAAATGAGTAAGTAGGCTAAATGCAGTTCAAAATTGGTAACAGGACTAACCAGGCGGCATTGCTTTTTCAGTGGAGGACAACTGTAAGGAGTGGCTGACACAGTGAGTAGGCCCAAATAAGTAAGTAGGCTAAATGTCTGCCAAATTTTTTTCATAAATAAACAGGTGGCATAGCTAGGTACAGGGGTGGGCTCCTCTGCTGAGTAGCAGACAGTGGTAGTAGGCGCAAAGTATTAACTGGTCTAAATGGAGGCCAGGGCCCCTGTATATTTTAACTATCATCTATCATTTCAACAAATTTGTATTGGCAGTGCCATTGAAGGATTTAACAGCACAAACTACACAGTGGTGGAGCAGGGAGAGGTAAGTATTGCAAGTGGTAGAGCACTGTTTGAGCTGGGGGGAACACTCTCTCGTGGGTGGCGGTACGGGCACAGGGCCCCTCATATTACGACGGTGTGTCTGACATTGGTTGTGCACCACCACCATCAGAGACACTTCATTGTAATATGAGGGACCATGTGCCAGTGCCGTCGCCCAAGAGTGGGCATACCCACCTGTCCAGGCAAACGGCACTCGCACGGGTGCTTGCACAAGGTGGTGACCACGGCCCTGTGGGAGGAGTCAGCTCATTTAGGGAGGTATAAAAATAGCCTATGGTGGAAATTTAGCAGCTGCCAATGGAGGAATTGGAGAAGTCAGTAAGAGGAGGCCAAAAGCAAGACATTTTTCAGGCAAGCTACGTGTCAGCAGGGAAGGTGGGGCCAAATAATTTGAAATCCATGATTGGTTCATTTTAATGAAGGTTAGATCATCAACATTTCGGGTAGCCAGACGTGTCCTTTTTTTGGTCAGTATTGAACCAGCAGCACTGAATACTCTTTCTGATAGCACACTAGCAGCAGGGCATGCGAGCTCCTGTAATGCATATTCTGCCAATTCAGGCCAGGGTATTTTAGATGCCCAGTAATCAAAGGGGAATGACCTGTGAGGGAGAACATTCATAAGGACGGAAAAGTAGTTCGTAACCATACTGGAAAAATGCTGTCTCCTGTCACTTTGAATCGATGCAGCAGTACCTGTTGTTTCAGCGGTCGTTGCGAAATCACTCCACAACCTGGTCATAAAACCCCTCTGTCCAACACCACTTCAGATTTGTGCACCTCTAACACCTCTGCCATGTTGCCCACTACGGCTCGTGTGAGAACCATCATCGCCGCTGTGTGCTGGGAATGCCTGAACCAAATGGTCTACAAGAGTTACAGGCCAACCAGTAATCATCATCGGTCATCATTTTGATAATGCGGGGGTCCCTTTTTAGGATACGCAAGGCATACTCAGCCATGTGGGCCAATGTTCCAGGTGTCAATTCACTGCTTGTGCTGGGTTGAGGAGCACTTTCTTGCAAATCAACATCACTTGTGTCCCGCAAAAACCCTGTACCTGACATTGCAATGCCACCAGTTTCTATTGCCCCCTGAGAAGCATCCTCCTCCCATAAATATTCATCCCCATCATCATCCTCCTCCTCCTCCTCTTCGTCCGCCTCCTCGTCCAGGAGAGTTCCCTCAGCTGACAATGGCTGACTGTCATCAAGGCTTCCCTTCTCTTCGGCTGCAGACGCCTGCTCCTTAATGTGCGTCAAACTTTGCATCAGCAGACACATTAATGGGATGCTCATGCTTATGATGGCGTCGTCTGCACTTACCAGCCATGTGCATTCCTCAGAACACTGAAGGACTTGACAGAGGTCTTGTAGCTTCGACCACTGCACACCAGACAACTCCATGCCTGCCACCCAAGTGCCTGCCCGTGTATGTGTATCCTCCCACAAATACATTACAGCACCCCTCTGTTCGCACAGCCTCTGAAGCATGTACAGTGTGATTATTAGGCGGTGCTGGGGAAGATTCAGCGATCGCTGATGGTTCAGCATACGGCTGGAGTGTACAGGCGACCGGCGGATGTGCGAGCAAAGTCTTCGCACCTTCAGGAGCAGGGCTGGTAACCCCGGATAATTTTTCAGGAAGCACTGCACCACCAGGTTCAAGGTGTGAGCCAGGCAAGGTATGTGTTTCAGTTCTGAATGGGATATGGCAGCCATAAAATTCCTTCCGTTAGCACTGACTACCTTGCCTGCCTCAAGATGTACAATGCCCAGCCATGACTGAGTTTCTTGCTGCAAGTACTCGGCCAGTACTTCCGCGGTGTGTCTGTTGTCGCCCAAACACTTCATTTGTAACACAGCCTGCTGACGCTTACCACTAGCTGTTCGATAATGGGACACCTCATGTGCAACACTGGCAGCTGCAGATGGTCTGGTCATGCGACTGCGCTCTGTGGATGAACTTTCACTTCTGGAGGAGGAGGAGGAGGGGTGGCGAACGCCTACAGCCAATTGTTTCCTAGACCGTGGGCTAGGCAGAACTGTCCCACTATGGCTGTCCCCAGTGGACCCTGCATCCACCACATTAACCCAGTGCGCCGTGATGGACACGTAACATCCCTGGCCATGCCTACTGGTCCATGCATCTGTTGTGAGGTGCACCTTTCCACTGACTGATTGCCTCAGTGCATGGACAATGCGGTCTTTGACATGCTGGTGGAGGGCTGGGATGGCTTTTCTCGCAAAGAAGTGCCGACTGGGTAGGTCATAGCGTGGTACTGCGCAGGCCATCAGGTCTTTGAAAGCTTCGCTTTCAACCAACCAGTAGGGCATCATCTCTAACGAGATTAGTCTAGCAATGTGGGCGTTCAAACCCTGTGTACGCGGATGAGAGGATGAGTACTTTCTTTTCCTAATGAGAGTCTCTTGTAGGGTGAGCTGGACTGGAGAGCTGCATATGGTGGAACTAGCGGTGGCGGTGGTGGTGGACATGGCGGATTGAGAGAGGGTTGGTGATGGTATTCTTGATGTTGGCCTACATACAGTGTTTCCTACCAATAACCTTGTGATTCCCTGACTGCTTTGGCCTTGCGACGATACCTCCACATTTGCTGCTGGTGGTGTCCTAACCGGTGGGCTTACAGTGAGCCATGCAATGTCGCGTTGCATGCACGTTGTATTTAAATTTTGAAGATTCTTCCCTCTGCTAAAGGTATTTGAGCATTTCTTACAGATAACTTTTGACTGATCGTTCGGATCTTGGTTTAAAAATTGCCACACTGCACTCTTCCTACTATCGAATACCTTTTCAGGCATTCAAAGCTGTGCTACTTTCACCGGATGGCCACGCTGTCCTAAAACTGTTTTTGTTTTTGACACACGTTTTTGGCCTGATACGGGCCTGCCAGATGACAGCTCTTGCGATGTAGATGGCTGCTGCGGATCATCCTCCTCCGTTTCTGAGCTACAGGCAGCGGCACCCTCTTCCCCCAATGGCTGCCAATCTGGGTCAACAATTGGGTCATCTATCATCTCCTCTTCAATGTCATGTGCACCTTTCTCTGTGTCACCGTGTAAGGTGCTATAGCGTTCAGGATGGGGCACCATAGTCTCATCAGGGTCAGATTCTGGCTCAGTACACTGCGAGGGCAATGTAGTGATCTGAGTCAATGGAACAGCATAATAATCTAGCTGTGGTTGTGCATCAGTGCACTCCATGTCCGATTTATCTTGTAATCGGCAGTTAACAATTTCCCTTTCTAACCCAGGCACGATATGTGTAAAGAGCTCCATGGAGTAACCTGTGGTGTCGCCTGACGCATCCTTTACTTTTGGTTTAGGTGAAGGACACAAGGAAACGTCTTGTTCCTGACCGGGAGCATCCACTGACGACTCGCTGCTTTTATATTTTGAACTTTCTGAAGAGGAGGCGAAAGAGCTAGAGGCTGAGTCAGCAAGGAAAGCCAAAACTTTTTCCTGCTGCTCCAGCTTTAAAAGCAGTTTTCCTACTCCAAGATAAGGGAGCCTTCGAGGCCTTGTGCAGCCAGACGATGATGCTGGCTCAACACCTCCAGCCTTAGGTGCTATTTTGCTTTTCCCACTACCACCAGATGCTCCACCACCACCACCACCACTATCAGTACCAGCTGGCAACGACCGCCCACGGCCTCTTCCACCAGACTTCCTAATTTTTGGGAAAATGTTACCAAAATAACAACCGTTATATGGTACTGTAAAACAAGGTAGAAGGTGTATATAAACTTGTTGAGAATTTAAATCTCCCTTTTTATTTTGGGGAAACTGAACCAAAACTCAGGCCCAGTGTATAACACAACACAATGTAAGTGACAGAACGTGGCTGGCTGATATACGACAAACTAACAGAATTGACGTATATCCACTTTGTGACAATTTGAATCTCCCTTTTTTATGGGGGGAGACTTCACCACAACTCAGGCCCAGTGTATAACACAAAACAATGTAAGTGGCAGAACGTGGCTGGCTGATATATGAGAAACTAATAGAACTGACGTATATCCACTTTGTGACAATTTGAAACACCCTCTTTTTAGGGGGAGACTGCACCACAACTCAGGCCCTGTGTATAACACAACACAATGTAAGTGGCAGAACGTGGCTGGCTGATATACGACAAACTAACAGAACTGACCTATATCCACTTTGTGACAATTTGAAACACCCTTTTTTGGGGGGGAGACTGCACCACAACTCAGGCCCAGTGTATAACACAACACGATGTAAGTGGCAGAACGTGGCTGGCTGATATACAACAAACTAACAGAATTGACGTATATACACTTTGTGACAATTTGAATCTCCCTTTTTTTGGGGGGGAGACTGCATCACAACTCAGGCCCAGTGTATAGCACAACACAATGTAAGTAGCAGAACGTGGCTGGCTGATATACGACAAACTAACAGAACTGACATATATCCACTTTGTGACAATTTGAAACACCCTTTTTTGGGGGGAGACTGCACCACAACTCAGGCCCAGTGTATAACACAACACAATGTAAGTGGCAGAACGTGGCTGGCTGATATACGACAAACTAACAAAACTGACATATATCCACTTTGTGACAATTTGAATCTCCCTTTTTTGGGGGGGAGACAGCACCACAACTCAGGCCCAGTGTGTAACACAACACAATGTAAGTGGCAGAAAGTGGCTGGAAGATATCTGAAAAAATCCAAGGACTGTAGTACAATTTCAATCTCCCTACAATGATCTTAGGACAAGTATGGCAGCAACAAAAAGGACTGCTGCACACAAAAGTGTGGACAAATAAACAAGATTAGGGTTGAGCGAAATGGATCGGACAAATTAAAAAATCGCCGACTTTCGGCAAAGTCGGGGTTTTGTGAAACCCGACCCGATCCCACTGTGGGATCGGCCATGCGGTCGGCGATCTGCGTTTCGTATGACGCTTTCAGTGCCATTTTTCAGCCAATGAAGGAGGACACAGAGTGTGGGCAGCGTGATGACATAGATCTCGGTCCCCACCATCTTAGAGAAGGGCATGACAGTGATTGGCTTGCTTTCTGCGGCGTCACAGGGGCTATAAAGGGGCATGCACGCCGACCGCCATCTTACTTCTGCTGATCTCAGCATAGGGAGAGGTTGCTGCAGCTTCGTCAGAAGCAGGGATATAGTTAGGGAGGGAAGATTAACCCCCAAACCGCTTGTGCTGTAGTGATTTCTACTGTCCAACACCACCTTTGCTTTGCAGGGACAGTGGAGGCTATATCTTTGTGCATCGGCTCTGTAGCTTATTAGGCTGCCTTATAAGGCTCCCTGATAGCTGCATTGCTGTTTGCACCGCTGCTGTGCAAACCAACTGCTTTTTAAAAGCAAAAATCCTGTTGCTCCTTTCTGCAGTTATCTAGTTTATTTGTCCACACTTTTGTGTGCAGCAGTCCTTTTTGTTGCTGCCATACTTGTCCTGAGATCATTGTAGGGAGATAGAAATAGTACTACAGTCCTTGGATTTTTTTCAGATATCTTCCAGCCACTTGCTGCCACTTACATTGCGTTGGTCTTACACACTGTGCCTGAGTTGTGGTGTTGTCTCCCCCATCAAAAAAGGGAGATTCAAATTCTCACAAAGTGGATATACGTCAGTTCTGTTTGTTTGTCGTATATCAGCCAGCCACGTTCTGTCACTTACGTTGTGTTGAAAAATACAGTGGGCCTGAGTTTGGGTTCAGTCTCCCCCCCAAAAAAGTGAGATTGAAATTCTCACAAAGTGGATATACCTCAGTCCTCTTAGTTAGCAGTGTATCAGCCAGCCACTTGCTGTCACTCACATTGCGTTGTAAAATAAACTGGGCCTGAGTTTGGGTTCTGTGTCCCCCCAAAAAAAGTGAGATTGAAATTCTCACAAAGTGGATATACCTCAGTCCTCTTAGTTTGTGGTGTATCAGCCAGCCACTTGCTGCCACTCACATTGTGTTGTAAAATACACTGGGCCTGAGTTTGGGTTCTGTGTCCCCCCCAAAAAAAAAAGTGAGATTGAAATTCTCACAAAGTGGATATACCTCAGTCCTCTTAGTTTGTGGTGTATCAGCCTGTGACTTGCTGCCACTCACATTGCGTTGTAAAATACACTGGGCCTGAGTTTGGGTTCTGTGTCCCCCCCAAAAAAGTGAGAGTGAAATTCTCACAAAGTGGATATACCTCTGTCCTCTTTGTTTGTGGTGTATCAGCCAGCCACTTGCTGCCACTCACATTGCGTTGTAAAATACACTGGGCCTGAGTTTGGGTTCTGTGTCCCCCCAAAAAAAGTGAGAGTGAAATTCTCACAAAGTGGATATACCTCTGTCCTCTTTGTTTGTGGTGTATCAGCCAGCCACTTGCTGCCACTCACATTGCGTTGTAAAATACACTGGGCCTGAGTTGTGGTGCAGTCTCCCCAAAATAAAAGGGAGATTCTAATTGACACACACTAGATATACGTCAGTTCTGTTAGTTTACCTTATATCAGCCAGCCACTTTCTGCCACTTACATTGTGTAGTGTAATACACTGGGCCTGAGTTTTGCTGCAGACTCCCCCCCCAAAAAAAAGGGATATTTAAATTGCCACTAAGTGGATCTATGTCAGTTCTGTTTGTCGTATATCTGCCAGCCACGTTCTGCCACTTACATTGTGTAGTGTAATACACTGGCCCTGAGTTTGGGTGCAGTCTCACCCCCGAAAAAGGGAGATTTAAATTGCCACTAAGTGGATCTACGTCAGTTCTGTTTGCCGTATATCTGCCAGCCACGTTCTGCCACTTACATTGTGTAGTGTAATACACTGGGCCTGATTTTTACTGCAGTCTCCCCCCCAAAAAAGGGAGATTTAAATTCTCAACACGTTTAGATACACCTTCTACCTAGTTTTACAGTACCATATAACAAAGCTATGCTGCCTGTGTACTCCAGTTACCAATTTTGAACTGCATTTAGCCTACTTTTTTATTTTAGGCCTACTACCTGTGTCTGTCTGCATCACTCAATACAGCTGTCCTCCACTGAACAAAGCTCTGCCGCCTGTGTACTCCAGTTACCAATTTTGAACTGCATTTAGCCTACTTTTTTATTTTAGGCCTACTAGCTGTGTCTGTTTGCGCCACTCAATACAGCTGTCCTCCACTGAACAAAGCTCTGCTGCCTGTGTACTCCAATTACCAGTTTTGAACTGCATTTAGCCTACTTTTTTATTTTAGGCCTACTACCTGGGTCTACCTGCGCCACTCCTTACACTTGACCTCCACTGAACAAACCAATGTCGCCTGTGTACTCCTGTTACCAGTTTTGAAGTGCATGTAGCCTACTTTTTTATTTTAGGCCTACTAAGTCTGTCTGTGCCACTCCTTACACTTGACCTCCACTGAACAAACTAATGCCGCCAGTTTACTCCTGTTACCAGTTTTGAAGTGCATTTAGCCTACTTTTTTATTTTAGGCCTACTAAGTCTGTCTGCCCCACTCCTTACATTTGACCTCCACTGAACAAACCAATGCTGCCAGTTTACTCCTGTTACCAGTTTTGAACTGCATTTAGCCTACTTATTTGGGCCTACTAACTGTGTCTGCCTCCCATTACAGTTGTCCTCCAATGCACAAAGATGAGCCGCCAGTTTTCTCCTGTTTCGACTATTAAACTGCATTTGGCCTACTTGTTTGGTTGGGCCTACTAACGGTGTCTGCTGCTCCTTGCTTTTCTCCTCCACTGAACAAAGCTGAGCCTCAATTTTCATCCTGTTTTGAATATTAAACTGCATTTGGCCTACTTGTTTGGTTGGGCCTACTAACGGTGTCTGCCGCTGCTTGTTGTTCTCCTCCACTGAACAAAGCTGAGCCTCAATTTTCATCCTGTTTTGAATATTAAACTGCATTTGACCTACTTGTTTGGTTGGGCCTACTAACGGTGTCTGCCGCTGCTTGTTGTTTTCCTCCACTGAACAAAGCTGAGCCTCAATTTAAATCCTGTGTCGAAAATATAAAACTGCATTTGGCCTAATTGTTTGGTTGGGCCTACTAATGGTGTCTGCCGCTCCTTGTTGTTCTTCTCCACTGAACAAAGCTGAGCCTCAATTTTCATCATGTGTCAAATATTAAACTGCATTTGGCCTACTTGTTTGGTTGGGCCTACTAATGGTGTCTGCCGCTCCTTGCTTTTCTCCTCCACTGAACAAAGCTGAGCCTCAATTTTCATCCTGTTTCGAATATTAAACTGCATTTGGCCTACTTGTTTGGTTGGGCCTACTAACGCTGTCTGCCACTGCTTGTTGTTCTCCTCCACTGAACAAAGCTGAGCCTCAATTTTCATCCTGTGTCGAATGTTAAACTGCATTTGGCCTACTTGTTGGTTGGGCCTACTAACGGTGTCTGCCGCTGATTGTTGTTCTCCACTGAACAAAGCAGTGCCGCCTGTTTACTGCTGTTACCAATTTTGAACTGCATTTGGCCCACTTTATTACTTGGGCCTACTTACTGTGTATGCCACTCATTACAGTTTTCCTCCACTGAACAAAGCAATGACGCCTGTTTAGTCCTGTTACCAATTTTGAACAGCATTTAGCCTACTCTATTATTTGGGCCTCTATCCCTGTTTTTCCTCCTCATCCTGCCCATTGCCCAGCCACTGCTAGATGAGTCTGCTGGTACATTGACCCAGACCACTACATTTCCCTTGCATTCTACACAGCCAGAATCTGACCCTGCTGAAAGTCAGGTTCCCCTTACCGCATACTATACCACCTTAAACGGGGACAAAAAGGAAGGTGCAGATGAAAGTGCAGGTTCCTTCATCAGGTGGGGGGATACTCGTTGGTGACGTCACTGGCACAGGGCCCCTCATAGTACGCATAAGTGTCTCTGCCGGTGGGAGGCACCACCGCCGTCAAACACACCGCCATACTTTGAGGGGCCCTGTGCCAGTGCCAATGCGAACAAGTGGGCCCCCCCTGCTTGCTCAGGATCACAGCACTTGCAAAGTTGAAATACTTACCTCTCCCTGCTCCACCGCCGTGACGTAGTCCGCATTTCCTGGGACCACGACAAACTTGAACCAGCCCTACCTGTTATGGTTTCCAATGGCAAGGAAACATCAGAAGCATAGAATAAACGGACAAGCTCTCGGGTGATGGAAACTAGAGCTGACCGCGATGCTAAACCTACACACCACACTAGAAGTAGCCAGGGGGCATTCCTGCGTTGTCTCTAGATGCCGCGCGCCAGCCGGAGAACTAACTACCCCTGGTAGAAGAAAACACAGTCCTGGCTTGCCTCCAGAGAATGTCCCCACAGGAGATAGCAGCCCCCCACATATTATAACGGTGAGAGCAGATGAAAAGACACACGTAGTATGAAAGCAGATTTAGCACAGAGAGGCCCGCTAACTAAATAGCAGAAAGATACAACAGAGGACTTCGCGGTCAGCTGCAAAACCCTTCAAAACACCATCCTGAAATTACCTTAACTCATGTGACAACTCATGCCACTGGA
The DNA here is from genome assembly GCF_051348905.1 of Ranitomeya variabilis. Lineage (NCBI taxonomy): Eukaryota > Metazoa > Chordata > Amphibia > Anura > Dendrobatidae > Ranitomeya > Ranitomeya variabilis. The sequence goes on from NC_135233.1 coordinate 128,072,417, forward strand.
GTGGTAATTTCAGCCCAACAAGAGCTTCCAGCTGCAGAGATTCACATAAGTGCAAACTGGACAAAACATACAAAAATAGACTTAAGGACTAAAGTGTCCAACTTAGCTGAGCAGAAAACTGGGAGCAGGAACATGCAACAGAATCACTCTGGATACATTGATGGCCAGCATTAGAATGACTGAGGAGCAAGGTTAAATAGGATACTCCCACATCCTGATAGGAACAGGTGAACTGAGAAGGCAAAGCTTGCAGGACACCAGTACCACAAGAGACCACCGGGGGAGCCCACGAACCGAATCACAACACCTACCCCCCCACAAGTTTAGCCAAATGACCCCCAATTTTCAATGCCTAACTATTATTATAAGGTAAATTAAGATTGAAGCTCATCAAGAGAATGCCAAGAGTGTGCAAAGCAGTCATCAAAGCAAAAGGTGGCTACTTTGAAGAACCTAGAATATAAGACATATTTTCAGTTGTTTCACACTTTTTTGTTAAGTATATAATTCCACATGTGTTAATTTATAGTTTTGATGCCTTCAGTGTGAATTGACAATTTTCATAGTCATGAAAATACAGAAAAATCTTTAAATGAGAAGGTGTGTCCAAGCTTTTGGTCTGTACTGTATATGTCTCATTATTGTAGTTTATTTGTTTTTCTCTTTTTTCTTGTAGCACATTTTTTCTGTTAGTATTGTATTATGCCATATGTTTGTCTCATTAGGCTAATTGCGGTCACGAGATCATTGTCGAAGCTACTCACCTGTTAGAAGTGTTTTTATATGTGAATTAGACCACTCATTTTCATGCTGAGGACTAAGAACACCAGGAGTGTTCGAAACGCGTTCAGCAAACTTATGGCTGTTCTTCTTCAATAATCTGCTGGTCATCTGTAAGCAGCTTTCTAATTTTAAAATGTTGAAATATATTTTCTCAATTTTATTCCGGAGCTGGATTTTTCTTCTTTTTCACACAAGGTTCTACTAGAAACCTGATCAATGCCCGGGTGGTGACTCTTAAAAAGATAGGGACAGTCAGGCTTAAGGATCTTGTTAAAATTGTGGCTATTGACTTGTCTCCTCTCACCCGGGACAGAATTTGCTTCTTGTCTGAAGTTTTTCCTCTGAAAGTGGGTTCTACTCATGTGGAAACATTAAGTTGTTTTGTTCTATATAATTTGCCTGCTGGACTGGTATTAGGGATGCCTTGGCTTCAACGCCATAATCCTATCATTGATTGGGTCACGAGGGAGATCACTCAGTGGAGATATAAGATTAACGGTATATGTTGTATCCTGGTACCTCTTGTCACCCCTGCAAAATCTGTATCTGCGTCGTCTGTCGGTCTGGAGGGTATTGCGGAATACCTGACGGACTTTGAAGACGTGTTTTCCGAAAGAGAGGCTGAGGCACATAGAACTTTCGATTGTGCCATTGATTTAGTCCCAGGAGCCAAGTTACCCAAGACTCACCTGTTTAATTTGTCCGGGCCTGAGCATCAAGCCATGAAGGAGTACATAGCAGAGAGTCTCCTCACCCGTGGCAGCGGGGTTCTTTTTTGTAAAACAGAAAGATGGTGGTTTGCGGCAGTGCCTCGACTCTCGGGAACTGAACAAAATTACGGTAAAAAACACATAACCTCTTCCCCTTATCCCAAATTTATGTAACCAACTCATGGAGGCCAAATGGTTTTCTAAGCTTGATTTACGAAGGGCTTATAACCTTATAAAGGTCCGGGAAGGGGATGAATGGAAAACAGCATTCCTGACTACTGAGGGGCTGTTTGAAAACTTAGTTATGCCCTTTCTTCTCACTAATGCTCCTGTCATTTTTCAAAATTTCATTAATGTGATTTTCTCTGAACTAATTGGGTGTTATGTGGTCATCTACCTGGATGACATCTTAGTGTGCTCAGTGGACAGTCAAACCCACTTGCACCATTTGCGTATGGTTCTTAGGAGACTCAGGGAGAATCATTTATGTGCTAAACTGGAAAAATGTAAATTTTTTGTACAAGAACTGTCTTTTTGGGGTTTAATTGTGTCTGGGGAGGGATTCCGCATGGATCCTGAAAAGGTCCGGGCCATTACGGATTGGTTGCAGTCTCATGACTTGAAGAGGTTGCAGCGATTTTTGGGCTTTGCTAACTTCTATAGGAAGTTCATTAAGGGTTTTTCACATGTGGTAAAGCCTTTGACAGACCTAACCCTCAAGGGGGCTGATGTGAAAAATTGTTCCGTGGCTGCAAAAAATTCTTTCTTGACACTAAAAAAATGTGTTACTTCAGCTCCTGTGTTGGTACAACCCGATCCGTCAAGACCCTTTATTGTGGAGGTTGACACTTCTGAGGTGGGGGTGGGGGTAGTTTTGTCTCAGGGTCCTTCCACACTCACTAATCTGAGGCCATTTGAAGAATTGAGGCATTTCCTGGAGGGCGCCATCCACCACATTACAGTTATCACTGATCATAAAAATTTGGCCTATATCAAGTATGCCAAGAGGTTGACCCCCAGACAGGCTCGGTGGGTGCTTTTTTTTCTCGATTTCAATTTACCATCATATTCCGCCCGGGATCTAAATATATTAATGCTAATGCTTTATCCTGAAGCTTTGATTCTGTGTCCCCTCCAGAACCCCCTCCTCCATTCTTCAGCCAGGAGTAGTGGTGGCTGAAATTTCATCTGATTTGCAGAGAGAGATTTTGGAGACCCAAACCCGGGCTCCTGGTAGTAAACCTCCAGGTAAAATATTTGTACCGAAACAGTTCCGTCTTAGACTCCTGCAGAAGTTTCACGATTCTGTGTTAAGTGCCCATCCTGGGATTGCAGCTATGTGGGGGAAGTTGCTAGGGGTTTCTGGTGGCCCTCTATGGTATCAGATATTAAAAAGTTTGTGACTGCATGTGGGGTGTGCACCCGATCTAAGAGTTCTCATACCCGGCCAGCCGGGGAATTGGTGCCTTTGCCAATTCTGGATAGGCCATGGACACATTTGTCCATGGACTTTATCACAAATCTCCCTCCTTCCAGGGGCAACTCAGTGGTATGGGTGGTGGTGGACAGGTTCTCCAAACAAGCCCACTTTGTACCTCTGTCCGCCTTACCGTCTGCTGAAACCTTGGCCCGCTTATTTATACTGCATGTTGTTCAGTTGCATAGAGTGCCTCTGAATCTGGTGTCGGACAGAGGTGTGCAGTTTGTGGCCAGGTTTTGGAGGACTTTTGTAAGAAGCTGGGGATTACGCTGTCTTTCTCCTCTGCCTAACACCAGGAGTCTAATGGACAGACTGAACGCACGAACCATTCTTTGAAACAAATTCTCAGATGCCTGGCCTCTTCCAGACAGGAGGACACGTGTGAGGTCTTCAGTCTACTGGAAAGTCTACCTTTCAGGTCAACTATGGGTTTGATTTTTCCCACATGGATTCAGGTTGTTCTGGAGCCGAATGCATGGTACAACGTTTGAGTACTCTTTGGAGGGAGGTTCAGACGAACATCTCTAAGGCCCAGAAAAGGTACAAACAGTTTGCAGACAGGAGGAGGGGGCCATGTCCGGCGTTTGTAGTAGGGGAGATGGTGTGGTTATCCACCTGTAATATCAAGCTTAAAATATCCTCTATGAAGCTGGGCCCCAAGTTTATTGGTCCATACAAAATTGTGGAGGTAGTCAATCCGGTGACTTACAGACTACAGTTGCCTACCTCCTTCAAAATATCTGATGTCTTCCACAGGTCCCTGTTAAAGCCTGTGGGGACTGTTAGGGAAGATTCCTCATTCGATACTCCGTCAGTATTGGTAGAGGGACAGCTGGAGTATGAGGTGGGGCGCATCATTAACTCTTGGTGGGTGCGCCATAAGCTCCAGTATCTGATACATTGGAAAGGGTATTCTCTTGAGGATCGGTCATAGGTCCCGGCCAGTTCTGTGCACGCCGATCGTCTGGTGCAGGCCTTCCATGCCAGATATCCAGAGAAGCCTGGGAGTTCAATGGCCCCCTGTTTAGAGTGGTGTACTGTCATGGTTTGGACAGGGTTAATGCCCTGCCTTCTCAGGGTTAATTGTTGTGACCTCTTTTTGGATCTGGGAGGGATATTTATACCCACACTGGACTAGGATTCTCTGTCAGTTATTATTTTGTTTTGTTTTTGTGCCTGATCCCCTGGTGTGTGTGTGCATACTGTGTTGTTTGTTTGCTCTCCGTGCTTGATCTGCTCTGTTGATTCTCTCGGCTTTCTGACGTCCGGTTTCCACCTGACTATCCTTCTGACTCACCCTCCTTGTACCTCGCTTATCTCCCGGTTATTGACGTCAGCACGTTAGACTACTCTCTGGCGCCGTTCGCCTCCTTGCACCCTGGCACCTGGCTCTGTCCCTGGCCACTCCCCCTCTGTCACATGATTCAGGTCCTGCTTGCTACCTGGTGAGTTCTCCACCATTCTGCTCTGTGCTCCCTTAGTCTTCTGGCAGTAGTTACACCTGGGATCTTTGACAAAAGAGCCATGAAAATGAAAAAGAAATCACATAGTTCCACAAAAATGCTATTTTAGCCCCACATTTTTAAATTTCACAAGGGTAACAGGAGAAAATAGACACTAAAATTTGTTGTGCAATTTCTCCTGAGTACGACAATACCCCATAGGGGGAGGAAAACTACTGTTTGGGCACATGGCAGGGCTTAAAAGGGTAGGAACACTGTTTGACTTTTTAAATGCAAAATTGTCTAAAATCAAAAGGTGATGCCATGTTGCATTTGGAGAGCCCCTAATGTGCCTTCAGTGCCTAAACAGTGGAAACCTCCACACAAGTGACCCCATTTTGGAAACTAGACCCCTCAAGGAATTTGTCTATATGTGTGGTTAGCACTTTGAACTCCCAGGTGTTTCCCAGAAATTAATAACATTGAGCCGTGAAAATAAAAAAAAAAATCAAATTTTTCCCACAGAAAGGAAGGATTTGGAAATCAGACTTTGATGGAATAGTCTGCGGGTGTCATGTCGTGTTTGAAGAGCCCCTGATAAGCCTATAGAGTGGAAACCTCTCATAACTGGCCCCATTTGGAAACTAGACTGCTCAAGGAATTTATCTAGACATTGAGCTTCACAAATTTTTACAATGTTGAATTGTGAAAATAAAAAAAACTATATTTTTCCCACAAAAAGGTTGTTTTAGCAACAATTTTTTTCATTTTTACAAGGATAGGAGGAAAAAATGGACATCAAAATGTGTAGTGAAAATTCTTCTGGGTACACCAATTCCGCATATGTGATCGAAAACTACTTTTGAGGCACAGTGCAAAGCTCAGAAGGGTAGAAAAGCCATATGGGAGTTCAGATTTGGCTGGAATGGTTTGAGGGTGCCATGTCACATTGACACAGTCCCTGAAGTGGCAGAACAACAGAACCCCCCATATGTGAACTCATTTCACATGCATATAATGAATTTGATTGCTTTCTATTCCATTTTTTTGGAGACAGAATGAACAAAAAACAGCAATTCAGGATTTTTTTTGTGGTGTTGCGTGTGGGGTAAAATCGATAAGGCAGCTTTATTATTCTGGTCAGTACAATAACAGCCATACCACATTTATATAATTTTTTAATGTTTTGGTGCTTCTGAGTCGCCCGCCAGGACCTAGGGGTACTCGGTACCAGGTCCAGTACTTAAAGGGATGTGTCACGGTGACCCGGTCTGTGGCCCTGGGTTCCCATGTTAAGGGAAAAGTCTTAAAGGGGTTTTGAATAAAGTTTGTGTTCGTGAAGCCACCTGTGGTTCTCAGTCAGAGGTGACCGACTCTCTGGGGCGATGGGGCTGCAGCAAAGATGGTGTTGCTTCCCACAGGTGAAGCTGGGTCCCCAGGGCTCCCGGTGTGTTTGGCCAGAGTGCTGTGGTGCCAGAATAAACAAATGACACAGGTTTGCACTCTTTGTACCTGGTTTACTGAAGATGTCAGGCAGCCACAGTCCAGGGCACCAGATCATAGGTACAGGCAGGGTCCAGCCAGCTTGGAAGCGAGTTCAGAGTCCCCTCTACCAGGTGGTGAGAAGCCTTCCTACCAGCACTGTGGTGTAGTCCCTTGTTGCCTGTGGCTTCTGTCATGGTCCTCACTGTTCTCTCTGTTCTCCTTAAAGGTGGGACACTAACCCGTGTGACAGGTGGCTAGAGCCTTTTTATAGGGTCTCTATCACGACCCGGGCTCTATGTGTCACTGTGTTTCCAGGGTGTCAGGGTGGACAGGTGACGTGTAGTCCAGCGGTCCTGTTGGTTTCTGATGTAAGTCTTGGAGTCCCTCACAACCTCGGTCTTTCGGCTACCGGTGTCTGTGCTCTGTAGGGAGGTAGCCCAGTCGCAGCTGTCCTCCCCAGTTCTCACTCTCCTGTGATTCACTTCTCCAACAAGCTCTCTACAATCTGTTTGTCTTTCTCTTTCTCTAGGAGCTGTAGCACTTCTCGTGGCTACACAGCCCCTCTGCTTCCTTCTCCTCTGTCTCGCCGACAGAAACTCTCTCTCAGACTGGCTCTGAACAACTAACTCCTCGTCCAGACCAGAATACACATATCTGGGGAAAGCTCCCCTGAATCCGGGTTCAGAGCTCCCCCTTCTGGCCTGGATTCAGAATGTGTTGAATGTAGGTGCTTTATCTGGTAAAGGGAATCCTCCTTGCCTCCAAGCATGATATCGCCCTCCCTGAAAGGAAGGCAACATCACTGTAACAACCGGTTACCTGGGGTGTTACACTACTACACTTCTATTTTTTTAATAGAAAAAAAAAAATTTTTGCATTGTTTTATTCTGCACCGCTCTAGGCAGTGAGAGCGGGATGTCAGCTATGATGTTAGCTGAACACCAGGTGACAATCACATGTGCACAGCAAAGATGCAGATACAGTTGAAAGCAGTGATGGATTAGAGAGAAAGTCCCTCTCCCATCACTCTACCTCTGCCTCTGACTCAGCGTGTGCCAGCAGTGGAGCTGATAAGATGCTGAGACGCTCTTCAGAAGCTAGAGCAGTGGGGGAACAAGGAGGAGAGGTATGGTGTGTGTGCTGCACTTTACTGTGTGCGGGTGGCTGCATTACACTGTGAGTGGGGGGCTGCATTATACTGCTTGTGGGGGACTGCACTATACTGTGTTTGTGAGGTGGCTACATTATACTGTGTGTGGGGGCTGCACTATACTGTGTGTGTGGGGAGTCTGCACTATACTGTGAGTGGGGGCTGCATTATACTGTGTGTGTGTGGGGGGTCTGCATTATACTGTGAGTGGGGGGCTACATAATACTGTGTGGGGGGACTTCACTATAATGTATGTGTGAGTGGGCGGCTGCATTATACTGTGTGTGGGGGCTACACTATACTGTGTGTGTTTGGGGGGCTGAATTGTACCATGTGCATGGGGCTGCATTATACTGTGTATGTGTGGGACTGCATTACACTGTGTGGGGGCTGCCCTATACTGTGCATGTGTTTGTGGGGGTGGCTGAATTATACTGTGTGTTGGGGCTGCATTGTACTGTGTGTCGGGCTGCATAATACTCTGAGGGGCTGCATTGTACTGTGTGTATGTGGGGGGGGGCTGCATTATACTCTGAGGGAGCTGCATTATACTCCAAAGGGGCTGCATTATACTGTGTGTGGGGGAAGGGCTGCATTATACTGTGTGTGGGGGCTGCACTATACTGTGTGTGTGTTTGTGGGGGCGGCTGAATTATACTGTGTGCTGGGGCTGCACTATATTGTGTGTGGGGGGCTGCATTATGCTCTGAGGGGGCTGCTTTATACTCTGAAGGTGAAAACTATAGTACTGATCTAATCAATCATTAAGCTAGAGGGCATATGTATGCTCCAATATAATTCAAAGACTTTGAGATCATATACAAAAAATAGATAATCATTATTATTAAACTTCATGTAATACTTTATTGATAGACAACAATCGTATAAACAGTGAGAAATGTGTGAGAACAATAAATGAACATGTAGAAACACCCAGGGTTTAAGGGGTGCAAAAATGCTCGCTTAGGCCCAATTTACAGAGTTAATACACAGGAAGTAAAATTTAAACGCAAATGCATATATTCCATATTATGGTACAGGATTAAATGTATAAATGTGGAGGACAATTGTCTTCCTATAGAAGAGCTTCTACATGACCATACAGATAATGGCAGAGTGCAAGTGTAACACCCCAGGTAACCGGTTGTTACAGTAATGTTGCTTCCCTTCTGGGAGGGTAATGCCATGCTTGGAGGCAAGGAGGCTACCCTTTACCAGGTGAAGCATCTATATGCAACACATTCTGAATCCAGGCCAGAAGGGGGAGCTCTGAACTGGGATTCAGGGGATCTTCCCCAGATATATATTCTGGTCTGGAGGAGGAGTTAGACAGTTGATCCAGGGAGTTGGAGGAGAGTGGAGTGGAAGCAGAGAGGGGGGCCATGCAGCTACATATGTGCTGCAGCTCCAGGATGGAAGAGAACATGAAGGGTTTCAGCGATAGTGAGCATTTGAGAGGAGAAGCAGAGGAGAAGAAAGGAGCTTGGAGAGGAACTGTGACCGGGCACCCTCTAAGCTAAAGCGCAGAAACCGGGCACCGGGAGCCTGAGGCTGTGTCATACTCCAGGTTTCACAGCAGAACGGGAAGGACAGAGGATTGCAAGTCATCTGTCCGCACCCACACCTGAAGGTGCAGCAGTATACAGAGAGCAAGGGTCGTGATAGAGGCCCTGTAAAAAGGCTTGCATTGCCCACCATACAGGTTACTGTCCCAGGATGGGAGAGAGAGGACTTTGTAAGTGAGCCACAGGCAGCAAGGACCTTGCGCAAGCAGAAAGGCTTACAAACCTCACCTGGGAGAGGGATCCACCATTGCCTCCAGGCTGGCCAGACCACATCACCACCTGTTGCTGGTACCCTGGACTGTGGCTTACTACAACCAGTAAACCAGGTAAAGAGACTTTAATCCTTTGTCCTCTGTTTATTCTGGCATCACACCACTCTGGCCAAATACACCGGGAGCCCTGGGGACCCCGCTTCACCTGTGGGAAGCGACACCATATTTGCTGCAGCACCATCGCCCCAGAGGACCCCTGTAAGCAGTGTTGGTCACCCCTGACCGAGAACCACAGGTGGCGTCACAAACTTTTAGGATTTTCATACACCCTTTAAAGACTGTTCCCTTTTACTTGGGCACCCAGGGCCACCATGACCTCCCCTTTAAGAACGACCGGACCCGGTACTGAGTACTCCACGGCCCTGGTGGGCGTTCCAACTTGGCGTCACAAACAGGATGGACTGACCCATTGAAATGGGTCCTGTGTGCCATGAACTGTATGAGATTGTTTAATAGCCGCCATTGTTGCACCACGAGGCGGACAAAGAACAGGAGAAGATGTGTTGCCATGGGTGGAGTTCAAGAACCGGCGCGAAAGCTGGACCTGCCCACTACAGAGACTTAAATGCAGAAAAAACATGTTTGCCAGGAGGACGGATCCACCCTCGGAGATGGCCGGCGGGAAAGTGGAGCAGAGACCACCCACGAAGTGAAAAGAAGGAGGAAGACGTGGGAAAGCGTGGCCGCAGCATGGCTGCACGCTATCTGGTGAGAGTGATGGCGGTCAGCAGTGGAGAGCCGCCGGGACCTGCCGACACCAGAGAGGATGTCCACGGTCAGCCACAAGAAACCCCGGACCTGATGACCACATTGGATCCAGAGCGCCTCGGCGCAGAAATGGAGGAGCTGGCCCGACGACTCTTGTGGACCCAGATGACAGCGGTGGCTGCATTGAAGGAGTCCCTCATCGTGAAGATGGTGACTGCACAGCCTCAGACCTCACCACCAGCGCTTACAACTCTGGTGGAGCCAGAAAGAAAGCCACTGTTGAAGAAGATGGAAGCGCCGACAACAGACCTGAAGTCCCAGCAGAGCTGGAAAGAGAGCCGCTGCAGGAGGAGATGATGACACCGCAGCATCAGGCCCTGCGACCAGCGCACCTGACCCCAGCGGAGATGAAAAAGAACACAAGCACTAGAGAGACAGGTATGCAAACTGCCCTGGTAGCTGAGGAAACCCTTGTGGGACCCCTAGAACCCTCACCGATCCTAACGCCCGGCCAGGCAACAATAGCCATAACCTGGGACTGCAAGACAGATCTTGGGGTGAACTTACTGACCTAATGGAGCCTGAACCCTCACCCCTGAAAGCATGTAGACAGAAAGAGACCAAACATTGGAGGCACCCAAAGACAGACCTAATGGGATTTCCCGTAGAGGCTCAAGCAGCAGCTAACCATGTGGAAATAATAGAAAAGGAAGAATACTGCCGACAACAAATATTAAAACTTGCCGCAGAAGAAAAGGAGCATAGCGCTACATGGGAGATAATGTGGGAAAGAAATATTTTAGCCAAAGCCCGGTCCAGCAAACTTAAACCTGCAAATAGAGGACCATTAAGAACAGTAACAGTGGTCACCTTTAACCTGGACAGAGGATAGGGGTTCATAAAGGAATATGGAGAAACTGAGGAACTATTTGTAAATCGCAGAGACGTAGAGTCGCACCTCTTAAAGGGACACCCTGACTGTGACTTTTATCCTGGAGACAAAGTATCATTTACCTGGCACCATGGTGAAAAGGGATACTATGCCCCACATGTAAAAAGGTGCACAGATGAATATGTCAATACCCGTGTAGCCACTGAAAGTGGAGTACATAACCAGGCTACACAAACCCCTGTTGTTGGACTGTTTGCAATTGAATCACCTGTTGTGACATGTAAAAAAGAACTTCCCCTGTCAGGAAGCAGTGGACACAAGGACCTTCCCTGGAAAAGAAAATAAAAGAGACAGAGATACCTGCTTTGAAAATGTTTTTGATTATGTTTTATTAATGTTTATTAGAGTTAAAAAAAGACAGTAGGGTAATGAACAGTGCATACCTGAAAACTTTCCGCTGTAAATAGTTTGCACCTCTTAAGGTGCCCCTTATTGGTTTTACCACAGGCTGGCAGCGTGTGTAGAACTCTGTATGCCCTGTTGTTTTACAGACAGAAGAAAAACCGTCTGGCGCGGCTGAAGACCAGGTCTGGATAACACGCCTTGTGGCCTGCCCAACCCAACGTTTATGACGGGTTCCCCGCTTCATTGCTATCATTGGTTCACAAGGACACCCTGTTATTATGATTACAATGTTTGCACTTTTTGTATGTTATGTAACGTTTTAAGAAAAGTACCTCCCGTAAAGGGAAGCCTAAATTTTGACCAGTTAAACCTGTTGACATGCATGTCTAAAAATGTTTGTATTCTTAAAATGTACTGTTGTTTTTCTTTTCCCAGTTCTGGAGTATTGGAGTTAACGGGGGTGAGTGTAACACCACAGGTAACTGGTTGTTACAGTGATGTTGCCTTCCCTTCGTGGAGGGTAATGTCATGCTTGGAGGCAAGGAGGATTCCCTTTACCAGGTAAAGCACCTACATACAACACATTTTGAATCCAGGCCAGAAGGGGGAGCTCTGAACCCGTATTCAGGGGAACTTCCCCAGATATATATATTCTGGTCTGGAGGAGGAGTTAGACAGTTGATCCAGGGAGTTGGAGGAGAGAGGAGCACCGGGATGGAAGAGAACCTGAAGGATTGCAGTGATAGTGAGCATTTGAGGGGAGAAGCAAAGGAGAAGAAAGGAGCTTGGAGGGGAACTGTGACCGTGCACCCTCTAATCTAAAGTGCAGAAACTGGACACAGGGAGCCCGAAGCTGCGTCATACTCCAGGTATCACAGCAGAACGGGAAGGACAGAGGATTGCAATCGTCTGTTCGCACCCACACCTGAAGGTGCAGCAGTATACAGAGAGCCCGGGTTGTGATAGAAACCCTGTAAAAAGGCTCGCATTGCCCACCATACAGGTTACTGTCCCAGGACAGGAGAAAGAGGACTTTGTAAGGGAGCCGCAGGCAGCAAGGACCTCGCATAAGAGTGCAAGCAGGAAGGCTTACAAATCTCACCTGGGAGAGGGATCCACCATTACCTCAAGGCCGGCCGGACCACATCACCACCTGTTGCTGATACCCTGGACTGTGGCTTACTACAACCAGTAAACCAGGTAAAGAGACTTTAATCCTTTGTCCTCTGTTTATTCTGGTACCACACCACTCTGGAAAAACACACCGGGAGCCCTGGGAACCCCGCTTCACCTGTGGGAAGCAACACCATCTTTGCTGCAGCACCATCGCCCCCAGAGGACCCCTTTAAGCAGCGTCGGTCACCTCTGACCGAGAACCACAGGTTGCGTCACAAACGTTTATTATTTTCACATCCCGTTTAAAGACTGTTCCCTTTTACTTGGGTGCCCAGGACAACGGACCGGGTCGCCGCCACGTGACCTCCTCTTTAACAATGATCAGACCCGGTACCGAGTACCCCTAGGCCCTGGCGGGTGTCACACAAGTGTCACATATAATTAGCATATATTGTAGGCTATCAGTACAGTTATAACAATGTGTAGAAATGTCACAGTAGCTAGTACATAGGGAAGTGTTAACATAGAGTTATGTTGTGAATTTGCTTTTTGCTCCCTCTAGTGGTTACTAGTTTTTTGACTCTGGTTTTTCTGTCATTCCTTTTATCCGCACCTGGGTCGTTAGTTAGGGGTGTTGCTATATAAGCTCCCTGGACCTTCAGTTCAATGCCTGGCAACGTAGTTATCAGAGCTAGTCTGCTGTGCTCTTGTCTACTGATCCTGGTTCCAGTTATATCAGCTAAGTCTGCCTTTTGCTTTTGCTATTTGTTTTGGTTTTGTATTTTTGTCCAGCTTGTTCCAAATCTATATCCTGACCTTTGCTGGAAGCTCTAGGGGGCTGGTGTTCTCCCCCCGGACCGTTAGACGGTTCGGGGGTTCTTGAATTTCCAGTGTGGATTTTGATAGGGTTTTTGTTGACCATATAAGTTACCTTTCTTTATTCTGCTATCAGTAAGCGGGCCTCTCTGTGCTAAACCTGGCTCATTTCTGTGTTTGTCATTTCCTCTTACCTAACCGTCATTATTTGTGGGGGGCTTCTATCCAGCTTTGGGGTCCCCTTCTCTGGAGGCAAGAAAGGTCTTTGTTTTCCTCTACTAGGGGTAGCTAGATTCTCTGGCTGGCGCGTGTCATCTAGAATCAACGTAGGAATGATCCCCGGCTACTTCTAGTGTTGGCGTTAGGAGTAGATATATGGTCAACCCAGTTACCACTGCCCTATGAGCTGGATTTTTGTACTCTGCAGACTTCCACGTTCCTCTGAGACCCTCGCCATTGGGGTCATAACAGTTTGCCAGGCCAGTATTAAATGTTTAATGCATTGCAGAAGAGGGATTATAAGAAAGAAGATTCTGAGTTTTTTTTTCTTCTTCCCCTTTACCTCAGAGTGGCTATGCTTGCTGCAGACATGAATGTCCAGACCTTGATTACAAGTGTGGACCAGCTGGCTACTCGTGTGCAGGGCATACAAGACTATGTTATCAGAAATCCTAGGTCAGAACCTAAAATACTGATTCCTGAACTGTTTTCCGGAGACAGGTTTAAGTTTAGGAATTTCGTGAATAATTGTAAATTGTTTTTGTCCCTGAGACCCTGTTCATCTGGAGATTCTGCTCAGCAAGTAAAAATTGTTATTTCGTTCTTACGGGGCGACCCTCAGGATTGGGCTTTTTCGCTGGCGCCAGGAGATCCGGCATTGGCTGATCTTGATGCGTTTTTTCTGGCGCTCGGTTTACTTTATGAGGAACCCAATCTGGAGATTCAGGCAGAAAAGGCCTTGCTGGCTATGTCTCAGGGGCAGGACGAGGCTGAAGTGTATTGCCAAAAATTTCGGAAATGGTCCGTGCTGACACATTGGCACGAGTGTGCACTGGCCGCTAATTTTAGAAATGGCCTTTCTGAAGCCATTAAGAATGTTATGGTGGGTTTTCCCATTCCCACAGGTCTGAATGATACTATGGCACTGGCTATTCAAATTGACCGGCGGTTGCGGGAGCGCAAAACCGCAAATTCCCTCATGGTGTTGTCTGAACAGACACCTAATTCGGTGCAATGTGATAGAAAAACCGCAAATTCCCTCATGGTGTTGTCTGAACAGACACCTGATTTAATGCAATGTGATAGAATCCTGACTAGAAATGAGCGGAAAATTCATAGACGCCGGAATGGCTTGTGCTACTACTGTGGTGATTCTACACATGTTATCTCAGCATGCTCTAAACGTATAGCTAAGGTTGTTAGTCCTGTCACCGTTGGTAATTTGCAACCTAAATTTATTCTGTCTGTAACTTTGATTTGCTCACTGTCATCTTATCCTGTCATGGCGTTTGTAGATTCAGGTGCTGCCCTGAGTCTCATGGATCTCTCATTTGCTAAGCGCTGTGGTTTTACTCTTGAACCATTAGAAAATCCTATTCCTCTTAGGGGTATTGATGCTACACCATTGGCAGCAAATAAACCGCAGTATTGGACACAGGTTACCATGTGCATGACTCCTGAACACCGCGAGGTGATACGTTTCCTGGTTTTACATAAGATGCATGATTTGGTTGTTTTAGGGCTGCCATGGTTACAGACCCATAATCCAGTCCTGGACTGGAAGGCTATGTCAGTCTCTAGTTGGGGCTGTCGTGGTATTCATGGGGATTCCCTGCCTGTGTCTATTGCTTCTTCTACACCTTCGGAAGTTCCGGAGTATTTGTCTGATTATCAGGATGTCTTCAGTGAGTCTGAGTCCAGTGCACTGCCTCCTCATAGGGACTGTGACTGTGCTATAGATTTGATCCCAGGCAGTAAATTTCCTAAGGGAAGACTGTTTAATCTGTCGGTGCCTGAACATACCGCTATGCGTTCATATATCAAGGAGTCTCTGGAGAAAGGACATATTCGTCCGTCTTCTTCCCCTCTTGGTGCGGGATTCTTTTTTGTGGCAAAAAAGGACGGATCTTTGAGACCTTGTATTGATTATCGGCTTTTGAATAGGATCACTGTCAAATTTCAGTATCCTTTGCCGCTGTTGTCTGACTTGTTTGCCCGGATTAAGGGTGCCAAGTGGTTCACCAAGATAGACCTTCGTGGTGCGTACAACCTTGTGCGCATTAAGCAAGGTGATGAATGGAAAACCGCATTCAATACGCCTGAAGGTCATTTTGAGTACTTGGTGATGCCTTTTGGGCTCTCCAATGCGCCTTCAGTTTTTCAGTCCTTTATGCATGACATTTTCCGGAAGTATCTGGATAAATTTTTGATTGTTTATCTGGATGATATTTTGGTTTTTTCTGATAGTTGGGATTCGCATGTGGAGCAGGTCAGGTTGGTCTTTAAAATTTTGCGTGAAAATTCTTTGTTTGTCAAGGGCTCAAAGTGTCTCTTTGGTGTACAGAAGGTTCCCTTTTTGGGGTTCATTTTTTCCCCTTCTGCTGTGGAGATGGACCCAGTCAAGGTCCGAGCTATTCTTGATTGGACTCAGCCCTCGTCAGTTAAGAGTCTTCAGAAGTTCTTGGGCTTCGCTAACTTCTACCGTCGTTTTATCGCTAATTTTTCTAGCATTGTGAAACCTTTGACGGATATGACCAAGAAGGGCTCCGATGTAGCTAACTGGGCTCCTGCTGCCGTGGAGGCTTTCCAGGAGTTGAAACGCCGGTTTACTTCGGCGCCTGTTTTGTGCCAGCCTGACGTCTCACTTCCCTTTCAGGTTGAGGTGGATGCTTCGGAGATTGGGGCAGGGGCCGTTTTGTCGCAGAGAGGCCCTGGTTGCTCTGTTATGAAACCTTGTGCCTTTTTCTCTAGGAAGTTTTCGCCTGCCGAGCGAAATTATGATGTGGGCAATCGGGAGTTGTTGGCCATGAAATGGGCATTTGAGGAGTGGCGTCATTGGCTCGAGGGTGCTAAGCATCGTGTGGTGGTCTTGACTGATCACAAAAATCTGATATATCTCGAGTCTGCTAAACGCCTTAATCCGAGACAGGCCCGCTGGTCATTGTTTTTCTCCCGCTTTGATTTTGTTGTCTCGTATTTACCAGGTTCAAAGAATGTGAAGGCCGATGCTCTTTCTAGGAGCTTTGTGCCTGATGCTCCTGGAGTCGCTGATCCTGTTGGTATTCTTAAAGATGGAGTTATCTTGTCAGCTATTTCTCCGGATCTGCGACGTGTGTTGCAGAGATTTCAGGCTGATAGGCCTGAGTCTTGTCCACCTGACAGACTGTTTGTCCCGGATAAATGGACCAGCAGAGTCATTTCCGAGGTTCATTCCTCGGTGTTGGCAGGTCACCCGGGAATTTTTGGCACCAGAGATCTGGTGGCCAGGTCCTTTTGGTGGCCTTCCTTGTCAAGGGATGTGCGGTCATTTGTGCAGTCCTGTGGGACTTGTGCTCGAGCTAAGCCTTGCTGTTCTCGTGCCAGCGGTTTGCTCTTGCCCTTGCCTGTCCCGAAGAGACCTTGGACACATATCTCCATGGATTTCATTTCTGATCTTCCGCTATCTCAGGGCATGTCCGTTATCTGGGTGATATGTGATCGCTTCTCCAAGATGGTCCATTTGGTTCCTTTGCCTAAGCTGCCTTCCTCTTCCGATCTGGTTCCTGTGTTTTTCCAGAACGTGGTTCGTTTGCACGGCATCCCTGAGAATATTGTGTCAGACAGAGGATCCCAGTTCGTTTCCAGGTTCTGGCGATCCTTTTGTAGTAGGATGGGCATTGATTTGTCGTTTTCGTCTGCTTTCCATCCTCAGACTAATGGACAGACGGAGCGAACCAATCAGACTTTGGAGGCTTATTTGAGGTGTTTTGTCTCTGCTGATCAGGACGATTGGGTGACATTCTTGCCGTTGGCTGAGTTTGCCCTTAATAATCGGGCTAGTTCCGCCACCTTGGTTTCGCCTTTTTTCTGCAACTCTGGTTTCCATCCTCGCTTTTCTTCGGGTCATGTGGAGCCTTCTGACTGTCCTGGGGTGGATTCTGTGGTGGATAGGTTGCAGCAGATCTGGAATCATGTGGTGGACAACTTGAAGTTGTCACAGGAGAAGGCTCAGCGCTTTGCCAACCGCCGCCGCGGTGTGGGTCCCCGACTACGCGTTGGGGATTTGGTATGGCTTTCTTCCCGCTTTGTTCCTATGAAGGTCTCCTCTCCCAAATTTAAACCTCGTTTTATTGGGCCTTACAAGATATTGGAAATCCTTAATCCTGTATCTTTTCGTCTGGATCTTCCTGTGTCGTTTGCTATTCACAATGTATTTCATAGGTCCTTGTTGCGGCGGTACATTGTGCCTGTAGTTCCTTCTGTTGAGCCTCCTGCTCCGGTGTTGGTTGAGGGCGAGTTGGAGTACGTGGTGGAGAAGATCTTGGATTCTCGCCTCTCCAGGCGGAGGCTTCAGTACCTGGTCAAGTGGAAGGGCTATGGTCAGGAGGATAATTCCTGGGTGGTCGCCTCTGATGTTCATGCGGCCGATTTAGTTCGTGCCTTTCATGCCGCTCATCCTGATCGCCCTGGTGGTCGTGGTGAGGGTTCGGTGACCCCTCACTAAGGGGGGGGTACTGTTGTGAATTTGCTTTTTGCTCCCTCTAGTGGTTACTAGTTTTTTGACTCTGGTTTTTCTGTCATTCCTTTTATCCGCACCTGGGTCGTTAGTTAGGGGTGTTGCTATATAAGCTCCCTGGACCTTCAGTTCAATGCCTGGCAACGTAGTTATCAGAGCTAGTCTGCTGTGCTCTTGTCTACTGATCCTGGTTCCAGTTATATCAGCTAAGTCTGCCTTTTGCTTTTGCTATTTGTTTTGGTTTTGTATTTTTGTCCAGCTTGTTCCAAATCTATATCCTGACCTTTGCTGGAAGCTCTAGGGGGCTGGTGTTCTCCCCCCGGACCGTTAGACGGTTCGGGGGTTCTTGAATTTCCAGTGTGGATTTTGATAGGGTTTTTGTTGACCATATAAGTTACCTTTCTTTATTCTGCTATCAGTAAGCGGGCCTCTCTGTGCTAAACCTGGCTCATTTCTGTGTTTGTCATTTCCTCTTACCTAACCGTCATTATTTGTGGGGGGCTTCTATCCAGCTTTGGGGTCCCCTTCTCTGGAGGCAAGAAAGGTCTTTGTTTTCCTCTACTAGGGGTAGCTAGATTCTCTGGCTGGCGCGTGTCATCTAGAATCAACGTAGGAATGATCCCCGGCTACTTCTAGTGTTGGCGTTAGGAGTAGATATATGGTCAACCCAGTTACCACTGCCCTATGAGCTGGATTTTTGTACTCTGCAGACTTCCACGTTCCTCTGAGACCCTCGCCATTGGGGTCATAACAGAGTTAGACCGAGTTATATTAACTAAGTAGCACTATTATTAGAAAGTGAGTAATATCTGAGGCCATAATTGCTGTGCAAGGAGCAGATAGATACCGCAGCACCCTGCTAAGCTTCACTTTGATGCGCGTTTCGCACTCTAGGCTTTGTCAGGAGAGCTGCATTATTCTGTGTGTGGGGGGACTGCACTATAATGTGTGTGTGGGGGGCTGCATTATACTGTGAGTGAGGGGGCTGCATTATACTGTGTGTGTGGGAGGCTGCATTAAACTGTGTTTGTGGGGGGCTGCACTATACTGTGTGTGTGCGTGTTTGTGAGGGGGCTGAATTATACTGTTAGGGCTAGCGGAACGCCCCGAGTATAGGTAGGAAGCAACAAGGTGCGTTCGCAGCCCGGTGTCCATCGTGCAGAGATATCTGCTGCAAAGCAATGGCGGATAAACTCAGAGCTCACACATGGGTTAAGCTTCTCCCCGTATGAACTGAAAGCGATCTCTGTTGCCGCACAGAGTCGCGCTGTACACAAAAACTATTGCCCTAACTAGGGTTGTGCTTGCAAGCAAGCCAACGGCTAATTTTCCCCACTGACGCTAACTGCCTTCCTGAGTGTACAGTCCCAGCTCTACAGTCTTACACCACATATATATAAAGAGTGGTAAAGTATCCACTGGCATAAGCCGTGCGGCCATGCAAACCTTTTATAGTTGCAGCTCTTTCAGGACCTTCCTGGAGGACCAATCGGAGCTGCTACAGGGCCTGAGCGTGTGACCCCCAACCTTCAATGAGAGTTCCTCCCATGGGCATGCTCAGTGTGTGCAAAGCAGGACTTAGTCCCAGAAAAGCCTGCTTGCCGCTGACTAGGGTTGAGCGACCTTAGCTTTTTTAGGATCGAGGTGGGTTTTGTGAAACCCGACCTTCTCGGATGTCGGATCGTATGGAATCGGCCGATTCTACTGTAAAGTCGGGTTCCGGACCCGGAACACGAAACCCAATCTATGTCAATGAAATTATTATTTTTTTATTCTCTCTCTCTCTCTCTCTCTCTCTCTCTCTCTCTCTCTCTCTCTCTCTCTCTCTCTCTCTCTCTCTCTCTCTCTCTCTCTCTCTCTCTCTCTCTCTCTCTCTCTCTCTCTCTCTCTCTCTCTCTCTCTCTCTCTCTCTCTCTCTCTCTCTCTCTCTCTCTCTCTCTCTCTCTCTCTCTCTCTCTCCCCTCCGTGCAAGGTATATGTTATTTGACTC